>NC_054497.1:26853579-27057045 GCF_017639515.1 Carcharodon carcharias | reverse complement strand
CTGGTGTGATGATGTGAGTTTGTTGGTGTGATGTTGTGAGTTTGTTGGTGTGATGGTGTGAGTTTGTTGGTGTGATGATGTGAGTTTGCTGGTGTGATGATGTGAGTTTGTTGGTGTGATGATGTGAGGTTGTTGGTGTGATGATGTGAGTTTGTTGGTGTGTCATGATGTGAGTTTGTTGGTGTGATGGTGTGAGTTTGCTGGTGTGATGATGTGAGTTTGCTGGTGTGATGATGTGAGTTTGTTGGTGTGATGATGTGAGTTTGTGGTGTGATGATGTGAGTTTGTGGTGTGATGATGTGAGTTTGTCTGGTGTGATGATGTGAGTTTGTTGGTGTGATGATGTGAGTTTGTTGGTGTGATGATGTGAGTTTGCTGGTGTGATGATGTGAGTTTGCTGGTGTGATGATGTGAGTTTGTTGGTGTGATGATGTGAGTTTGTTGGTGTGATGATGTGAGTTTGTTGGTGTGATGATGTGAGTTTGTTGGTGTGATGAGTGAGTTTGTTGGTGTGATGATGTGAGTTTGTTGGTGTGATGATGTGAGTTTGCGATGTGATGGTGTGAATTTCCTGGTGTGATGATGTGTGTTTCCTGGTGTGATGATGTGAGTTTGCTGGTGTGATGATGTGAGCTTGTTGGTGTGATGGTGTGAGTTTGTTGATGTGATGATGTGAGTTTCCTGGTGTGTCATGATGTGAGTTTGTTGGTGTGATGATATGAGTTTGCTGGTGTGATGATGCGAGTCTGTTGGTGTGATGATGTGAGTTTGTTGTTGTGATGATGTGAGTTTGCTGGTGTGATGGTGCGAGTTTGCTGGTTTGATGTGAGTTTCCTGGTGCGATGATGTGAGTTTGTTGGTGTGATGATGTGAGTTTGTTGGTGTGATTATGTGAGTTTGCTAGTCTGATGATGCGAGTTTGCTGGTGTAACAGTCTGAGTTTGCTGGTGTAATGATGTGAGTTTGCTGTGTAATAGTGTGAGTTTGTTGGTGTGATGATGTGAGTTTGCTGGTGTGATGATGTGAGTTTGCTGGAGTGATGACGTGAGTTTGTTGGTGTGATGATGTGAGTTTGCTGGTGTGATCATGTGAGTTTGCTGGTGTCATGGTGTGAGTTTGTTGGTGTGACGATGTGAATTTCTGGTGTGATGATGTGTGTTTCCTGCTGTGATGATGTGAGTTTGCTGGAGTGATGATGTGAGTTTGCTGGAGTGATGATGTGAGTTTGTTGGTGTGATGATGTGAGTTTGCTGGAGTGACAATGTGAGTTTGCTGGAGTGATAATGTGAGTTTGTTGGTGTGATGATGTGTGTTTGTTGGTGTGATGATGTGAGTTTGCTGGTGTGATGATGTGAGTTTGCTGGTGTGATGATGTGAGTTTGTTGGTGTGATGATGTGAATTTGCTGGAGTGATGATGTGAGTTTCTTGGTGTGATGATGTGAGTTTTTTGGTGTGATGATGTGAGTTTGCTAGTCTGATGATGCTAGTTTGCTGGTGTAACAGTGTGAGTTTGCTGGTGTGAAAATGTGAGTTTGCTGTGTAATGGTGTGAGTTTGTTGGTGTGATGATGTGAGTTTGCTGGTGTGATGATGAGAGTTTGCTGGAGTGATGATGTGAATTTGTTGGTGTGATCATGGGAGTTTGCTGGTGTGATCATGTGAGTTTGCTGGTGTCATGGTGTGAATTTGTTGGTGTGACGATGTGAGTTTGCTGGTGTGATGGTGTGAGTTTGCTGGAGTGATGATGTGAGTTTGCTGGAGTGATGATGTGATTTTGTTGGTGTGATGATGTGAGATTGTTGGTGTGATGATGTGAGTTTGCTGGAGTGATGTTGTGAGTTTGTTGGTGTGATGATGTGAGTTTGTTGGTGTGATGATGTGAGTTTGCTGGTGTGATGATGTGAGTTTTCTGGTGTGATGATGTGAGTTTGTCTATGTGATGATGTGAGTTTGCTGGAGTGATGATGTGAGTTTGTTGGTGTGATGATGTGAGTTTGTTGGTGTGATGATGTGAGTTTGTTGGTGTGATGATGTGAGTTTGTTGGTGTGATGGTGTGAATTTCCTGGTGTGATGATGTGTGTTTCCTGGTGTGATGATGTGAGTTTCCTGGTGTGATGATGTGAGTTTGTTGGTGTGATGATGTGAGGTTGCTGGTGTGATGACGTGAGTTTGTTGGTGTGATGATGTGAGTTTGTTGGTGTGATGATGTGAGTTTGCTGGTGTGATGGTGTGACTTTGTTGGTGTGATGATGCAAGTTTGCTGGTGTGATGATGTGACTTTCCTGGTGTGATGATTTGAGTTTGTTGGTGTGATGATGTGAGGTTATTGGTGTGATGGTGTGAGTTTGTTGGTGTGATGATGTGAGTTTGCTGGTTTGATGATGTGAGTTTGCTGGTGAGATGATATGAGTTTGTTGGTGTGATGATGTGAGTTTGTTGGTGTGATGATGTGATTTTGTTGGTGTGATGATGTGAGTTTGTTGGTGTGATGATGTGTTTGTTGGTGTGATGGTGTGAATTTCCTGGTGTGATGATGTGTGTTTCCTGGTGTGATGATGTGAGTTTGCTGGTGTGATGATGTGAGTTTGTTGGTGTGATGGTGTGAGTTTGTTGATGTGATGATGTGAGTTTCCTGGTGTGTCATGATGTGAGTTTGTTGGTGTGATGATATGAGTTTGCTGGTGTGATGATGCGAGTCTGTTGGTGTGATGATGTGAGTTTGTTGTTGTGATGATGTGAGTTTGCTGGTGTGATGGTGCGAGTTTGGTGGTGTGATGTGAGTTTCCTGGTGCGATGATGTGAGGTTGTTGGTGTGATGATGTGAGTTTGTTGGTGTGATTATGTGAGTTTGCTAGTCTGATGATGCGAGTTTGCTGGTGTAACAGTCTGAGTTTGCTGGTGTAATGATGTGAGTTTGCTGTGTAATAGTGTGAGTTTGTTGGTGTGATGATGTGAGTTTGCTGGTGTGATGATGTGAGTTTGCTGGAGTGATGACGTGAGTTTGTTGGTGTGATGATGTGAGTTTGCTGGTGTGATCATGTGAGTTTGCTGGTGTCATGGTGTGAGTTTGTTGGTGTGACGATGTGAGTTTGCTGGTGTGATGGTGTGAGTTTGCTGGAGTGATGATGTGAGTTGGCTGGAGTGATGATGTGAGTTTGTTGGTGTGATGATGTGAGTTTGTTGTTGTGATAATGTGAGTTTGCTGGAGTGATGATGTGAGTTTGTTGGTGTGATGATGTGAGTTTGTTGGTGTGATGATGTGAGTTTGCTGGTGTGATGATGTGATTTTGCTGGTGTGATGATGTGAGTTTGTTGGTGTGATGATGTGAGTTTGCTGGAGTGATGTTGTGAGTTTGTTGGTGTGATGATGTGAGGTTGTTGGTGTGATGATGTGAGTTTGTTGTTGTGATGATGTGAGTTTGTTGGTGTGACGGTGTGAATTTCCTGGTGTGATGATGTGTGTTTCCTGGTGTGATGATGTGAGTTTGCTGGTGTGATGATGTGAGTTTGTTGGTGTGATGGTGTGAGTTTGTTGATGTGATGATGTGAGTTTCCTGGTGTGTCATGATGTGAGTTTGTTGGTGTGATGATATGAGTTTGCTGGTGTGATGATGCGAGTTTGTTGGTGTGATGATGTGAGTTTGTTCTTGTGATGATGTGAATTTGTTGCTGTGATGGTTTGACATTGTTGGTGTGATGATGTGAGTTTGTTGGTGTGATGATGTGAGTTTGTTGGTGTGATGGTGTGAGTTTGTTGGTGTGATGGTGTGAGTTTGGTGGTGCGATGATGTGAGTTTGCTGGTGTGATGATGTGAGTTTGCTGGTGTGATGATGTGAGTTTACTGGTGTGATGATGTGAGTTTGTTGGTGTGATGATGTGAGGTTGTTGGTGTGATGGTGTGAGTTTGTTGGTGTGATGATGTGAGTTTGCTGGTGTGATGATGTGAGTTTGTTGGTGTGATGATGTGAGGTTGTTGGTGTGATGGTGTGAGTTTGTTGGTGTGTCATGATGTGAGGTTGTTGGTGTGATGGTGTGAGTTTGTTGGCGTGATGATGTGAGTTTGCTGCTGTGACGATGTGAGTTTGTTGGTGTGATGATGTGAGGTTGTTGGTGTGATGACGTGAGTTTGTTGGTGTGATGATGTGAGTTTGTTGGTGTGATGGTGTGAGTTTGCTGGTGTGATGGTGTGTGTTTGTTGGTGTGATGATGTGAGTTTGCTGGTTTGATGATGTGAGTTTGCTGGTGTGATGTTATGAGTTTGTTGGTGTGATGATGTGAGTTTGTTGGTGTGATGATGTGAGTTTGTTGGTGTGATGATGTGAGGTTGTTGGTGTGATGACGTGAGATTGTTGGTGTGATGATGTGAGTTTGTTGGTGTGATGATGTGAGTTTTTTGATGTGATGGTGTGAATTTCCTGGTGTGATGATGTGTGTTTCCTGGTGTGATGATGTGAGTTTGCTGGTGTGATGATGTGAGCTTGTTGGTGTGATGATGTGAGTTTGTTGATGTGATGATGTGAGTTTCCTGGTGTGTCATGTTGTGAGTTTGCTGGTGTGATGGTGTGTGTTTGTTGGTGTGATGATGCGAGTTTGCTGGTGTGATGATGTGAGTTTGTTGGTGTGATGATGTGAGTTTGCTCTGTGATGGTGCGAGTTTGCTGGTGTGATGTCAGTTTCCTGGTGCGATGATGTGAGTTTGTTGGTGTGATGATGTGAGTTTGTTGGTGTGATTATGTGAGTTTGCTAGTCTGATGATGCAAATTTGCTGGTGTAACAGTCTGAGTTTGCTGGTGTAATGATGTGAGTTTGCTGTGTAATAGTGTGAGTTTGTTGGTGTGATGATGTGAGTTTGCTGGTGTGATGATGTGAGTTTGCTGGAGTGATGACGTGAGTTTGTTGGTGTGATGATGTGAGTTTGCTGGTGTGATCATGTGAGTTTGCTGGTGTCATGGTGTGAGTTTGTTGGTGTGACGATGTGAATTTCCTGGTGTGATGATGTGTGTTTCCTGCTGTGATGATGTGAGTTTGCTGGTGTGATGATGTGAGTTTGTTGGTGTGATGGTGTGAGTTTGTTGGTGTGATGATATGAGTTTGCTGGTGTGATGATGCGAGTTTGTTGGTGTGATGATGTGAGTTTGTTCTTGTGATGATGTGAATTTGTTGCTGTGATGTTTTGACTTTGTTGGTGTGATGATGTGAGTTTGTTGGTGTGATGATGTGAGTTTGTTGGTGTGATTATGTGAGTTTGCTAGTCTGATGATGCAAATTTGCTGGTGTAACAGTCTGAGTTTGCTGGTGTAATGATGTGAGTTTGCTGTGTAATAGTGTGAGTTTGTTGGTGTGATGATGTGAGTTTGCTGGTGTGATGATGTGAGTTTGCTGGAGTGATGACGTGAGTTTGTTGGTGTGATGATGTGAGTTTGCTGGTGTGATCATGTGAGTTTGCTGGTGTCATGGTGTGAGTTTGTTGGTGTGACGATGTGAATTTCCTGGTGTGATGATGTGTGTTTCCTGCTGTGATGATGTGAGTTTGCTGGTGTGATGATGTGAGTTTGTTGGTGTGATGGTGTGAGTTTGTTGGTGTGATGATATGAGTTTGCTGGTGTGATGATGCGAGTTTGTTGGTGTGATGATGTGAGTTTGTTCTTGTGATGATGTGAATTTGTTGCTGTGATGTTTTGACTTTGTTGGTGTGATGATGTGAGTTTGTTGGTGTGATGGTGTGAGTTTGTTGGTGTGATGGTGTGAGTTTGGTGGTGCGATGATGTGAGTTTGCTGGTGTGATGATGTGAGTTTGCTGGTGTGATGATGTGAGTTTGCTGGTGTGATGATGTGAGTTTGTTGGTGTGATGATGTGAGGTTGTTGGTGTGATGGTGTGAGTTTGTTGGTGTGATGATGTGAGTTTGCTGGAGTGATGACGTGAGTTTGTTGGTGTGATGATGTGAGTTTGCTGGTGTGATCATGTGAGTTTGCTGGTGTCATGGTGTGAGTTTGTTGGTGTGACGATGTGAATTTCCTGGTGTGATGATGTGTGTATCCTGCTGTGATGATGTGAGTTTGCTGGTGTGATGATGTGAGTTTGTTGGTGTGATGGTGTGAGTTTGTTGGTGTGATGATATGAGTTTGCTGGTGTGATGATGCGAGTTTGTTGGTGTGATGATGTGAGTTTGTTGTTGTGATGATGTGAATTTGTTGCTGTGATGGTTTGACTTTGTTGGTGTGATGATGTGAGTTTGTTGGTGTGATGATGTGAGTTTTTTGGTGTGATGGTGTGAGTTTGTTGGTGTGATGGTGTGAGTTTGGTGGTGCGATGATGTGAGTTTGCTGGTGTGATGATGTGAGTTTGCTGGTGTGATGATGTGAGTTTGCTGGTGTGATGATGTGAGTTTGTTGGTGTGATGATGTGAGGTTGTTGGTGTGATGGTGTGAGTTTGTTGGTGTGATGATGTGAGTTTGCTGGTGTGATGATGTGAGTTTGTTGGTGTGATGATGTGAGTTTGTTGGTGTGATGGTGTGAGTTTGTTGGTGTGATGATGTGAGGTTGTTGGTGTGATGGTGTGAGTTTGTTGGCGTGATGATGTGAGTTTGCTGGTGTGATGACGTGAGTTTGTTGGTGTGATGATGTGAGTTTGTTGGTGTGATGGTGTGAGTTTGCTGGTGTGATGGTGTGAGTTTGTTGGTGTGATGATGCAAGTTTGCTGGTGTGATGATGTGAGATTCCTGGTGTGATGATGTGAGTTTGTTGGTGTGATGATGTGAGGTTGTTGGTGTGATGATGTGAGTTTGTTGGTGTGATGATGTGAGTTTGTTGGTGTGATGATGTGAGTTTGCTAGTCTGATGATACGAGTTTGCTGGTGTAACAGTGCGAGTTTGCTGGTGTGATGATGTGAGTTTGCTGTGTAATGGTGTGAGTTTGTTGGTGTGATGAAGTGAGTTTGCTGCTGTGATGATGTGAGTGTGCTGGAGTGATGTTGTGAGTTTGTTGGTGTGATGATGTGAGTTTGCTGGTGTGATGATGTGAGTTTGCTGGTGTGATGGTGTGAGTTTGTTGGTGTGATGATGTGAGTTTGCTGGTGTGATGGTGTGAGTTTGCTGGAGTGATGATGTGAGTTTGCTGGAGTGATGATGTGAGTTTGTTGGTGTGATGATGTGAGTTTGCTGGAGTGATAATGTGAGTTTGCTGGAGTGATGATGTGAGTTTGTTGGTGTGATGATGTGAGTTTGTTGGTGTGATGATGTGAGTTTGCTGGTGTGATGATTTGAGTTTGCTGGTGTGATGATGTGAGTTTGTTGGTGTGATGATGTGAGTTTGCTGGAGTGATGTTGTGAGTTTGTTGGTGTGATGATGTGAGGTTGTTGGTGTGATGATGTGAGTTTGTTGTTGTGATGATGTGAGTTTGTTGGTGTGACGGTGTGAATTTCCTGGTGTGATGATGTGTGTTTCCTGGTGTGATGATGTGAGTTTGCTGGTGTGATGATGTGAGTTTGTTGGTGTGATGGTGTGAGTTTGTTGATGTGATGATGTGAGTTTCCTGGTGTGTCATGATGTGAGTTTGTTGGTGTGATGATATGAGTTTGCTGGTGTGACGATGCGAGTTTGTTGGTGTGATGATGTGAGTTTGTTCTTGTGATGATGTGAATTTGTTGCTGTGATGGTTTGACATTGTTGGTGTGATGATGTGAGTTTGTTGGTGTGATGATGTGAGTTTGTTGGTGTGATGGTGTGAGTTTGTTGGTGTGATGGTGTGAGTTTGGTGGTGCGATGATGTGAGTTTGCTGGTGTGATGATGTGAGTTTGCTGGTGTGATGATGTGAGTTTACTGGTGTGATGATGTGAGTTTGTTGGTGTGATGATGTGAGGTTGTTGGTGTGATGGTGTGAGTTTGTTGGTGTGATGATGTGAGTTTGCTGGTGTGATGATGTGAGTTTGTTGGTGTGATGATGTGAGGTTGTTGGTGTGATGGTGTGAGTTTGTTGGTGTGTCATGATGTGAGGTTGTTGGTGTGATGGTGTGAGTTTGTTGGCGTGATGATGTGAGTTTGCTGGTGTGATGATGTGAGTTTGTTGGTGTGATGATGTGAGTTTGTTGGTGTGATGACGTGAGTTTGTTGGTGTGATGATGTGAGTTTGTTGGTGTGATGTTGTGAGGTTATTGGTGTGATGGTGTGAGTTTGTTGGTGTGATGATGTGAGTTTGCTGGTTTGATGATGTGAGTTTGCTGGTGTGATGTTATGAGTTTGTTGGTGTGATGATGTGAGTTTGTTGGTGTGATGATGTGAGTTTGTTGGTGTGATGATGTGAGGTTGTTGGTGTGATGACGTGAGATTGTTGGTGTGATGATGTGAGTTTGTTGGTGTGATGATGTGAGTTTTTTGATGTGATGGTGTGAATTTCCTGGTGTGATGATGTGTGTTTCCTGGTGTGATGATGTGAGTTTGCTGGTGTGATGATGTGAGCTTGTTGGTGTGATGATGTGAGTTTGTTGATGTGATGATGTGAGTTTCCTGGTGTGTCATGATGTGAGTTTGTTGGTGTGATGATATGAGTTTGCTGGTGTGATGATGCGAGTCTGTTGGTGTGATGATGTGAGTTTGTTGTTGTGATGATGTGAGTTTGCTGGTGTGATGGTGCGAGTTTGCTGGTGTGATGTGAGTTTCCTGGTGCGATGATGTGAGTTTGTTGGTGTGATGATGTGAGTTTGTTGGTGTGATTATGTGAGTTTGCTAGTCTGATGATGCGAGTTTGCTGGTGTAACAGTCTGAGTTTGCTGGTGTAATGATGTGAGTTTGCTGTGTAATAGTGTGAGTTTGTTGGTGTGATGATGTGAGTTTGCTGGTGTGATGATGTGAGTTTGCTGGAGTGATGACGTGAGTTTGTTGGTGTGATGATGTGAGTTTGCTGGTGTGATCATGTGAGTTTGCTGGTGTCATGGTGTGAGTTTGTTGGTGTGACGATGTGAATTTCCTGGTGTGATGATGTGTGTTTCCTGCTGTGATGATGTGAGTTTGCTGGAGTGATGATGTGAGTTTGCTGGAGTGATGATGTGAGTTTGTTGGTGTGATGATGTGAGTTTGCTGGAGTGACAATGTGAGTTTGCTGGAGTGATAATGTGAGTTTGTTGGTGTGATGATGTGTGTTTGTTGGTGTGATGATGTGAGTTTGCTGGTGTGATGATGTGAGTTTGCTGGTGTGATGATGTGAGTTGTTGGTGTGATGATGTGAATTTGCTGGAGTGATGATGTGAGTTTCTTGGTGTGATGATGTGAGTTTTTTGGTGTGATGATGTGAGTTTGCTAGTCTGATGATGCTAGTTTGCTGGTGTAACAGTGTGAGTTTGCTGGTGTGAAAATGTGAGTTTGCTGTGTAATGGTGTGAGTTTGTTGGTGTGATGATGTGAGTTTGCTGGTGTGATGATGAGAGTTTGCTGGAGTGATGATGTGAATTTGTTGGTGTGATCATGGGAGTTTGCTGGTGTGATCATGTGAGTTTGCTGGTGTCATGGTGTGAATTTGTTGGTGTGACGATGTGAGTTTGCTGGTGTGATGGTGTGAGTTTGCTGGAGTGATGATGTGAGTTTGCTGGAGTGATGATGTGATTTTGTTGGTGTGATGATGTGAGATTGTTGGTGTGATGATGTGAGTTTGCTGGAGTGATGTTGTGAGTTTGTTGGTGTGATGATGTGAGTTTGTTGGTGTGATGATGTGAGTTTGCTGGTGTGATGAGGTGAGTTTTCTGGTGTGATGATGTGAGTTTGTCTATGTGATGATGTGAGTTTGCTGGAGTGATGATGTGAGTTTGTTGGTGTGATGATGTGAGTTTGTTGGTGTGATGATGTGAGTTTGTTGGTGTGATGATGTGAGTTTGTTGGTGTGATGGTGTGAATTTCCTGGTGTGATGATGTGTGTTTCCTGGTGTGATGATGTGAGTTTGCTCGTGTGATGATGTGAGTTTGTTGGTGTGATGATGTGAGGTTGCTGGTGTGATGACGTGAGTTTGTTGGTGTGATGATGTGAGTTTGTTGGTGTGATGATGTGAGTTTGCTGGTGTGATGGTGTGACTTTGTTGGTGTGATGATGCTAGTTTGCTGGTGTGATGATGTGACTTTCCTGGTGTGATGATTTGAGTTTGTTGGTGTGATGATGTGAGGTTATTGGTGTGATGGTGTGAGTTTGTTGGTGTGATGATGTGAGTTTGCTGGTTTGATGATGTGAGTTTGCTGGTGAGATGATATGAGTTTGTTGGTGTGATGATGTGAGTTTGTTGGTGTGATGATGTGATTTTGTTGGTGTGATGATGTGAGTTTGTTGGTGTGATGATGTGTTTGTTGGTGTGATGGTGTGAATTTCCTGGTGTGATGATGTGTGTTTCCTGGTGTGATGATGTGAGTTTGCTGGTGTGATGATGTGAGTTTGTTGGTGTGATGCTGTGAGTTTGTTGATGTGATGATGTGAGTTTCCTGGTGTGTCATGATGTGAGTTTGTTGGTGTGATGATATGAGTTTGCTGGTGTGATGATGCGAGTCTGTTGGTGTGATGATGTGAGTTTGTTGTTGTGATGATGTGAGTTTGCTGGTGTGATGGTGCGAGTTTGCTGGTGTGATGTGAGTTTCCTGGTGCGATGATGTGAGGTTGTTGGTGTGATGATGTGAGTTTGTTGGTGTGATTATGTGAGTTTGCTAGTCTGATGATGCGAGTTTGCTGGTGTAACAGTCTGAGTTTGCTGGTGTAATGATGTGAGTTTGCTGTGTAATAGTGTGAGTTTGTTGGTGTGATGATGTGAGTTTGCTGGTGTGATGATGTGAGTTTGCTGGAGTGATGACGTGAGTTTGTTGGTGTGATGATGTGAGTTTGCTGGTGTGATCATGTGAGTTTGCTGGTGTCATGGTGTGAGTTTGTTGGTGTGACGATGTGAGTTTGCTGGTGTGATGGTGTGAGTTTGCTGGAGTGATGATGTGAGTTGGCTGGAGTGATGATGTGAGTTTGTTGGTGTGATGATGTGAGTTTGTTGTTGTGATAATGTGAGTTTGCTGGAGTGATGATGTGAGTTTGTTGGTGTGATGATGTGAGTTTGTTGGTGTGATGATGTGAGTTTGCTGGTGTGATGATGTGATTTTGCTGGTGTGATGATGTGAGTTTGTTGGTGTGATGATGTGAGTTTGCTGGAGTGATGTTGTGAGTTTGTTGGTGTGATGATGTGAGGTTGTTGGTGTGATGATGTGAGTTTGTTGTTGTGATGATGTGAGTTTGTTGGTGTGACGGTGTGAATTTCCTGGTGTGATGATGTGTGTTTCCTGGTGTGATGATGTGAGTTTGCTGGTGTGATGATGTGAGTTTGTTGGTGTGATGGTGTGAGTTTGTTGATGTGATGATGTGAGTTTCCTGGTGTGTCATGATGTGAGTTTGTTGGTGTGATGATATGAGTTTGCTGGTGTGATGATGCGAGTTTGTTGGTGTGATGATGTGAGTTTGTTCTTGTGATGATGTGAATTTGTTGCTGTGATGGTTTGACATTGTTGGTGTGATGATGTGAGTTTGTTGGTGTGATGATGTGAGTTTGTTGGTGTGATGGTGTGAGTTTGTTGGTGTGATGGTGTGAGTTTGGTGGTGCGATGATGTGAGTTTGCTGGTGTGATGATGTGAGTTTGCTGGTGTGATGATGTGAGTTTACTGGTGTGATGATGTGAGTTTGTTGGTGTGATGATGTGAGGTTGTTGGTGTGATGGTGTGAGTTTGTTGGTGTGATGATGTGAGTTTGCTGGTGTGATGATGTGAGTTTGTTGGTGTGATGATGTGAGGTTGTTGGTGTGATGGTGTGAGTTTGTTGGTGTGTCATGATGTGAGGTTGTTGGTGTGATGGTGTGAGTTTGTTGGCGTGATGATGTGAGTTTGCTGGTGTGATGATGTGAGTTTGTTGGTGTGATGATGTGAGGTTGTTGGTGTGATGACGTGAGTTTGTTGGTGTGATGATGTGAGTTTGTTGGTGTGATGTTGTGAGGTTATTGGTGTGATGGTGTGAGTTTGTTGGTGTGATGATGTGAGTTTGCTGGTTTGATGATGTGAGTTTGCTGGTGTGATGTTATGAGTTTGTTGGTGTGATGATGTGAGTTTGTTGGTGTGATGATGTGAGTTTGTTGGTGTGATGATGTGAGGTTGTTGGTGTGATGACGTGAGATTGTTGGTGTGATGATGTGAGTTTGTTGGTGTGATGATGTGAGTTTTTTGATGTGATGGTGTGAATTTCCTGGTGTGATGATGTGTGTTTCCTGGTGTGATGATGTGAGTTTGCTGGTGTGATGATGTGAGCTTGTTGGTGTGATGATGTGAGTTTGTTGATGTGATGATGTGAGTTTCCTGGTGTGTCATGTTGTGAGTTTGTTGGTGTGATGATATGAGTTTGCTGGTGTGATGATGCGAGTCTGTTGGTGTGATGATGTGAGTTTGTTGTTGTGATGATGTGAGTTTGCTGGTGTGATGGTGCGAGTTTGCTGGTGTGATGTGAGTTTCCTGGTGCGATGATGTGAGTTTGTTGGTGTGATGATGTGAGTTTGTTGGTGTGATTATGTGAGTTTGCTAGTCTGATGATGCGAGTTTGCTGGTGTAACAGTCTGAGTTTGCTGGTGTAATGATGTGAGTTTGCTGTGTAATAGTGTGAGTTTGTTGGTGTGATGATGTGAGTTTGCTGGTGTGATGATGTGAGTTTGCTGGAGTGATGACGTGAGTTTGTTGGTGTGATGATGTGAGTTTGCTGGTGTGATCATGTGAGTTTGCTGGTGTCATGGTGTGAGTTTGTTGGTGTGACGATGTGAATTTCCTGGTGTGATGATGTGTGTTTCCTGCTGTGATGATGTGAGTTTGCTGGTGTGATGATGTGAGTTTGTTGGTGTGATGGTGTGAGTTTGTTGGTGTGATGATATGAGTTTGCTGGTGTGATGATGCGAGTTTGTTGGTGTGATGATGTGAGTTTGTTCTTGTGATGATGTGAATTTGTTGCTGTGATGTTTTGACTTTGTTGGTGTGATGATGTGAGTTTGTTGGTGTGATGATGTGAGTTTGTTGGTGTGATTATGTGAGTTTGCTAGTCTGATGATGCAAATTTGCTGGTGTAACAGTCTGAGTTTGCTGGTGTAATGATGTAAGTTTGCTGTGTAATAGTGTGAGTTTGTTGGTGTGATGATGTGAGTTTGCTGGTGTGATGATGTGAGTTTGCTGGAGTGATGACGTGAGTTTGTTGGTGTGATGATGTGAGTTTGCTGGTGTGATCATGTGAGTTTGCTGGTGTCATGGTGTGAGTTTGTTGGTGTGACGATGTGAATTTCCTGGTGTGATGATGTGTGTTTCCTGCTGTGATGATGTGAGTTTGCTGGTGTGATGATGTGAGTTTGTTGGTGTGATGGTGTGAGTTTGTTGGTGTGATGATATGAGTTTGCTGGTGTGATGATGCGAGTTTGTTGGTGTGATGATGTGAGTTTGTTCTTGTGATGATGTGAATTTGTTGCTGTGATGTTTTGACTTTGTTGGTGTGATGATGTGAGTTTGTTGGTGTGATGGTGTGAGTTTGTTGGTGTGATGGTGTGAGTTTGGTGGTGCGATGATGTGAGTTTGCTGGTGTGATGATGTGAGTTTGCTGGTGTGATGATGTGAGTTTGCTGGTGTGATGATGTGAGTTTGTTGGTGTGATGATGTGAGGTTGTTGGTGTGATGGTGTGAGTTTGTTGGTGTGATGATGTGAGTTTGCTGGAGTGATGACGTGAGTTTGTTGGTGTGATGATGTGAGTTTGCTGGTGTGATCATGTGAGTTTGCTGGTGTCATGGTGTGAGTTTGTTGGTGTGACGATGTGAATTTCCTGGTGTGATGATGTGTGTATCCTGCTGTGATGATGTGAGTTTGCTGGTGTGATGATGTGAGTTTGTTGGTGTGATGGTGTGAGTTTGTTGGTGTGATGATATGAGTTTGCTGGTGTGATGATGCGAGTTTGTTGGTGTGATGATGTGAGTTTGTTGTTGTGATGATGTGAATTTGTTGCTGTGATGGTTTGAGTTTGTTGGTGTGATGATGTGAGTTTGTTGGTGTGATGATGTGAGTTTTTTGGTGTGATGGTGTGAGTTTGTTGGTGTGATGTGTGAGTTTGGTGGTGCGATGATGTGAGTTTGCTGGTGTGATGATGTGAGTTTGCTGGTGTGATGATGTGAGTTTGCTGGTGTGATGATGTGAGTTTGTTGGTGTGATGATGTGAGGTTGTTGGTGTGATGGTGTGAGTTTGTTGGTGTGATGATGTGAGTTTGCTGGTGTGATGATGTGAGTTTGTTGGTGTGATGATGTGAGTTTGTTGGTGTGATGGTGTGAGTTTGTTGGTGTGATGATGTGAGGTTGTTGGTGTGATGGTGTGAGTTTGTTGGTGTGATGATGTGAGTTTGCTGGTGTGATGATGTGAGTTTGTTGGTGTGATGATGTGAGTTTGTTGGTGTGATGGTGTGAGTTTGCTGGTGTGATGGTGTGAGTTTGTTGGTGTGATGATGCAAGTTTGCTGGTGTGATGATGTGTGATTCCTGGTGTGATGATGTGAGTTTGTTGGTGTGATGATGTGAGGTTGTTGGTGTGATGATGTGAGTTTGTTGGTGTGATGATGTGAGTTTGTTGGTGTGATGATGTGAGTTTCCTAGTCTGATGGTACGAGTTTGCTGGTGTAACAGTGCGAGTTTGCTGGTGTGATGATGTGAGTTTGCTGTGTAATGGTGTGAGTTTGTTGGTGTGATGAAGTGAGTTTGCTGCTGTGATGATGTGAGTGTGCTGGAGTGATGTTGTGAGTTTGTTGGTGTGATGATGTGAGTTTGCTGGTGTGATGATGTGAGTTTGCTGGTGTGATGGTGTGAGTTTGTTGGTGAGATGATGTGAGTTTGCTGGTGTGATGGTGTGAGTTTGCTGGAGTGATGATGTGAGTTTGCTGGAGTGATGATGTGAGTTTGTTGTTGTGATGATGTGAGTTTGCTGGAGTGATAATGTGAGTTTGCTGGAGTGATAATGTGAGTTTGTTGGTGTGATGATGTGAGTTTGTTGGTGTGATGATGTGAGTTTGCTGGTGTGATGATGTGAGTTTGCTGGTGTGATGATGTGAGATTGTTGGTGTGATGATGTGAATTTGCTGGAGTGATGATGTGAGTTTGTTGGTGTGATGATGTGAGTTTTTTGGTGTGATGATGTGAGTTTGCTAGTCTGATGATGCGAGTTTGCTGGTGTAACAGTGTGAGTTTGCTGGTGTGAAAATGTGAGTTTGCTGTGTAATGGTGTGAGTTTGTTGGTGTGATGATGTGAGTTTGCTGGTGTGATCATGGGAGTTTGCTGGTGTGATCATGTGATTTTGCTGGTGTCATGGTGTGAGTTTGTTGGTGTGACGATGTGAGAGTGCTGGTGTGATGGTGTGAGTTTGCTGGAGTGATGATGTGAGTTTGCTGGAGTGATGATGTGATTTTGTTGGTGTGATGATGTGAGATTGTTGGTGTGATGATGGGAGTTTGCTGGAGTGATGTTGTGAGTTTGTTGGTGTGATGATGTGAGTTTGTTGGTGTGATGATGTGAGTTTGCTGGTGTGATGATGTGAGTTTGCTGGTGTGATGATGTGAGTTTGTCTATGTGATGATGTGAGTTTGCTGGAGTGATGATGTGAGTTTGTTGGTGTGATGATGTGAGTTTGTTGGTGTGATGATGTGAGATTGTTGGTTTGATGATGTGAGTTTGTTGGTGTGATGGTGTGAATTTCCTGGTGTGATGATGTGTGTTTCCTGGTGTGATGATGTGAGTTTGCTGGTGTGATGATGTGAGTTTGTTGGTGTGATGGTGTGAGTTTGTTGATGTGATGATGTGAGTTTCCTGGTGTGTCATGATGTGAGTTTGTTGGTGTGATGATATGAGTTTGCTGGTGTGATGATGCGAGTTTGTTGGTGTGATGATGTGAGTTTGTTGTTGTGATGATGTGAATTTGTTGCTGTGATGGTTTGACTTTGTTGGTGTGATGATGTGAGTTTGTTGGTGTGATGGTGTGAGTTTGTTGATGTGATGATGTGAGTTTGTTGGTGTGATGATGTGAGTTTGTTGGTGTGATGATGTGAGTTTGTTGGTGTGATGGTGCGAGTTTGTTGGTGTGATGGTGTGAGTTTGCTGGTGTGATGATGTGAGTTTGCTGGTGTGATGATGTGAGTTTGCTGGTGTGATGATGTGAGTTTGTTGGTGTGATGATGTGAGTTTGCTGGGGTGATGGTGTGAGTTTGTTGGTGTGATGGTGTGAGTTTGCTGGTGTGATTACGTGAGTTTGCTGGTGTGATGATGTGAGTTTGTTGGTGTGATGATGTGAGGTTGTTGGTGTGATGGTGTGAGTTTGTTGGTGTGATGGTGAGAGTTTGCTGGTGTGATAGTGTGAGTTTGTTGGTGTGATGATGCAAGCTTGCTGGTGTGTTGATGTGAGTTTCCTGGTGTGATGATGTGAGTTTGTTGGTGTGATGATGTGAGGTTGTTGGTGTGATGGTATGAGTTTGTTGGTGTGATGATGTGAGGTTGTTGGTGTGATGATGTGAGTTTGTTGGTGTGATGATGTGAGTTTGCTGGAGTGATGATGTGAGTTTGTTGGAGTGATGATGTGAGTTTGTTGGTGTGATGATGTGAGTTTGCTTGTGTGATGATGTAAGTTTGGCTGTGTGATGAGTGAGTTTGTCTGGTGTGATGAAGTGAGTTTGCTGGAGTGATGATGTGAGTTTGTTGGTGTGATGATGTGAGTTTGTTGGTGTGATGATGTGAGTTTGTTGGTGTGAAGATGTGAGTTTGTTGGTGTGATGGAGTGAGTTCCTGGTGTGATGATGTGAGTTTGCTGGTGTGATGATGTGAGTTTGCTGGTGTGATTGAGTGAGTTGGTGGTGTGATGATGTGAGTTTGCTGTGTGATGATGTGAGTTTGCTGGTGGTGATTAGTGTGAGTTTGTTGTGTGATGGATGTGAGTTTGCTGGTGTGATGATGTGATTTTCCTGTGTGATGATGTGAGTTTGTTGGTGTGATGATGTGAGTTTGCTTGGTGTGATGTTGTGAGTTTGCTGGTGTGATAATGTGAGTTTGTTGGTGTGATGATGTGAGTTTGCTGGAGTGATGATGTGAGTTTGCTGATGTGATGATGTGAGTTTTCTTGGTGTGATGATGTGAGTTTTGCTGAGTCTGATGATGCTGAGTTTGATGGTGTAACAGTGTGAGTTTGCTGGTGTGATATGTGAGTTTGCTGTGTGATGGTGTGAGTTTGTTGGTGTGATGATGTGAGTTTGCTGGTGTGATCATGGAGTTTGCTTGGTGTGATATGTGAGTTTGCTGGTGTCATGTGTGAGTTTGCTTGGTGTGATCGATGTGAGATTGTTGGTGTGATGGTGTGAGTTTGCTGGGTGATGATGTGAGTTTGTTGGTGTGATGATGTGATTTTGTTGGTGTGATGATGTGAGATTGTTGGTGTGATGATGTGAGTTTGCTGGAGTGATGTTGTGAGTTTGTTGGTGTGATGATGTGAGTTTGCTGGTGTGATGATGTGAGTTTGCTGGTGTGATGATGTGAGTTTGCTGGTGTGATGATGTGAGTTTGCTGGTGTGATGATGTGAGTTTGCTGGTGTGATGATGTGAGTTTGTTGGTGTGATGATGTGAGTTTGTTGGTGTGATGATGTGAGTTTGTTGGTGTGATGATGTGAGTTTTTTGGTGTGATGGTGTGAGTTTCCTGGTGTGATGATGTGAGTTTCCTGGAGTGATGATGTGAGTTTGCTGGTGTGATGATGTGAGTTTGTTGGTGTGATGGTGTGAGTTTGTTGATGTGATGATGTGAGTTTACTGGTGTGTCATGATGTGAGTTTGTTGGTGTGATGATATGAATTTGCTGGTGTGATGATGTGAGTTTGTTGGTGTGATGATGTGAGTTTGTTGCTGTGATGATGTGAGTTTGTTGGTGTGATGATGTGAGTTTGTTGGTGTGATGATGTGAGTTTTTTGGTGTGATGGTGTGAGTTTGTTGGTGTGATGATGTGAGTTTGTGGTGTGATGATGTGTGTATCTGTGTGTGATGATGAGTTTGTTGGTGTGATGGTGTGAGTTTGTTGGTGTGATGATGTGAGTTTGCTGGGTGATGATGTGAGTTTGTGGTGTGATGATGGAGTTTGTTGGTGTGATGATGTGAGTTTGTTGTGTGATGGTTTGACTTTGTTGGCTGTGAAGATGGAGTTTGTTGGTGTGATGATGTGAGTTTGTTGGTTGTGATGGTGTGAGTTTGTTGGTGTGTTGTAGTGAGTTTGATGTGTGGATGATGTGAGTTTGCTGGTGTGATGATGTGAGTTTGTGGTGATGATGATGTGAGTTTGCTGGTGTGATGATGTGAGTTTGCTGGTGTGATGATGTGAGTTGTTGTGTGATGATGTGAGTTTGTGGTGTGATGTGTGTGAGTTTGTAGTGTGATGATGTGAGTTTGCTGGTGTGATGATGAGAGTTTGTTGGAGTGATGATGTGAGTTTGTTGGTGTGATGTGTGAGTTTGCTGGTGTGATGTGAGTTTGGTGTGATGATGTGAGTTTGGGTGTGATGATGTGAGTTTGTTGGTGTGATGATGTGAGTTTGCTGGTGTGATGATGTGAGTTTGTTGGTGTGATGATGTGAGTTTGTTGGTGTGATGTTGTGAGTTTGTTGGTGTGATGATGTGAGTTTGTTGGTGTGATGGTGTGAGTTTGCTGGTGTGATGATGTGAGTTTGCTGGTGTGATGATGTGAGTTTGCTGGTGTGATGATGTGAGTTTGTTGGTGTGATGATGTGAGTTTGCTGGTGTGATGATGTGAGTTTGTTGGTGTGATGATGTGAGTTTGCTGGTGTGATGATGTGAGTTTGCTGGTGTGATGATGTGAGTTTGCTGGTGTGATGATGTGAGTTTGTTGGTGTGATGATGTGAGTTTGCTGGTGTGATGATGTGAGTTTGCTGGTGTGATGATGTGAGTTTGCTGGTGTGATGATGTGAGTTTGTTGGTGTGATGATGTGAGTTTGCTTGGTGTGATGATGTGAGTTTGCTGGTGTGATGATGTGAGTTTGTTGGTGTGATGATGTGAGTTTGTTGGTTGTGATGAGTGTGAGTTTGTGGAGTGATGATGTGAGTTGCTGGTGTGATGATGTGAGTTTGTTGGTGTGATGATAGTGAGTTTGCTGGATGTGATAATGTGAGTTTGTGGAGTGATGATGTGAGTTTGTTGGTGTGATGATGTGAGTTTGTTGGTGTGATGATGTGAGTTTGTGGTGTGATGATGTGAGTTTGCTGGTGTGATGATGTGAGTTTGTTGGTGTGATGATGTGAGTTTGCTGGAGTGATGATGTGAGTTTGTTGGTGTGATGATGTGAGTTTGTTGGTGTGATGATGTGAGTTTGCTGGTGTGATGATGTGAGTTTGCTGGTGTGATGATGTGAGTTTGCTGGTGTGATGATGTGAGTTTGTTGGTGTGATGATGTGAGTTTGCTGGTGTGATGATGTGAGTTTGTTGTGTGATGGTGTGAGTTTGTTGGTGTGATGATGTGAGTTTGCTGGTGTGATGATGTGAGTTTGTTGTGTGATGATGTGAGTTTGTTGGTGTGATGATGTGAGTTTGCTGGTGTGTTGGTGTGAATTTGTTGGTGTGATGATGTGAGGTTTTTGGTGTGATGGTGTGAGTTTGTTGGTGTGATGATGTGAGTTTGCTGGTGTGATGATGTGAGTTTGTTGGTGTGATGATGTGAGTTTGTTGGTGTGATGATGAGAGTTTGTTGGTGTGTGATGTGAGTTAGTTGGTGTGATTGGTGAGAGTTGCTGGGTGATGATGTGAGTTTCTGGTGTGATGATGTGAGATTGTGGTGTGATGATGTGAGTTTTCTGGTGTGATGGTGTGAGTTTGCTGGTGTGATGATGTGAGTTTGCTGGTGTGATGATGAAGTTTGCTGGTGTGATGATGTGAGTTTGCTGGTTGTGATGATGTGAGTTTGTTGGTGTGATGATGTGAGTTTGCTGGTGTGATGATGTGAGTTTGTTGGTGTGATGATGTGAGTTTGTTGGTGTGTGATGATGTGAGTTTGTTGGTGTGATGATGTGAGTTTGTTGTGTGATGACTGTGAGTTTGTTGTGTGATGTGCTAGTTTGCTTGGTGTGATGATGTGAGTTTCCTGGTGTGATGATGTGAGTTTGTTGGTGTGATGATGTGAGTTTGTTGGTGTGATGATGTGAGTTTTGTTGGTCTGATGATGTGAGTTTTGCTGGGTTGATGATGTGAGTTTGCTGGGTGATGTGTGAGTTTGTGTGTGATGATGTGAGTTTGTGGTGTGATGAATGTGAGTTTGCTGGTGTGATGATGTGAGTTTGATGGTGTGATGACGTGAGTTTGTTAGTGTGATGATGTGAGTTTGCTTGGTGTGATGATGTGTGTTTGCTGGTGTGATGGATGTGAGTTTGTTGGTGTGATGATGGAGTTTGTTTCCTGGTGTGATGATGTGTAGTTTGCTGGCTGTGATGATGTGAGTTTGTGGTGTGATGATGTGAGTTTGTTGGTGTGATGATGTGAGTTTGCTTGGTGTGATGATATGAGTTTGCTGGTGTGATGATGCGAGTTTGTTGGTGTGATGATGTGAGTTTGTCTGTGTGATGATGTGAATTTGTGCTGTGATGTTTGACTTGTTGGTGTGATGATGTGAGTTTGTTGGTGTGATGATGTGAGTTTGCTGGTGTGATGTGTGAGTTTGTTGGTGTGATGATGTGAGTTTGCTGGTGTGATGATGTGAGTTTGCTGGTGTGATGATGTGAGTTTGCTGGTGTGATGATGTGAGTTTGTGGTGTGATGATGTGAGTTTGTTGGTGTGATGATGTGAGTTTGCTTGGTGTGATGATGTGAGTTTGTTGGTGTGATGATGTGAGTTTGCTGGTGTGATGATGTGAGTTTGCTGGTGTGATGAGTGTGAGTTTGTTGGTGTGATGATGTGAGTTTGCCTGGTGTGATGATGTGAGTTTCCTGGCTGTGATGATGTGAGTTTGCTTGGTGTGATGATGTGAGTTTGTTGGTGTGATGGTGTGAGTTTGTTGGTGTGATGATGTGAGTTTGCTGGTGTGATGATGTGAGTTTGTTGGTGTGATGATGTGAGTTTGCTGGTGTGATGATGTGAGTTTGTTGGTGTGATGGTTGAGTTTGTTGGATGTGATGATGTGAGTTTGTTGGTGTGATGATGTGAGTTTGTTGTGTGATGATGTGAGTTTGCTGGTGTGATGATGTGAGTTTGTTGTGTGATGATGTGAGTTTGCTTGGTGTGATGATGTGAGTTTGCTGGTGTGATGGATGTGAGTTTGCTGGTGTGATGTTGTGAGTTTGTTGGTGTGATGATGTGTGTTTGTTGGTGTGATGGTGTGAGTTTGTTGGTGTGATGATGTGAGTTTGCTGGTGTGATGATGTGAGTTTGTTGGTGTGATGATGTGAGTTTGTTGGTGTGATGATGTGAGTTTGTTGGTGTGATGATGTGAGTTTGTTGGTGTGATGATGTGAGTTTGTCTGGCTGTGATGATGTGAGTTTGCTGGTGTGATGATGTGAGTTTGCTGGTGTGATGATGTGAGTTTGTTGTGTGATGTGTGAGTTTGCTTGGTGTGATGGTGTGAGTTTGTGGTGTGATGATGTGAGTTTGCTGGTGTGATGATGGAGTTTGTCTGGTGTGATGATGTGAGTTTGCTGGTGTGATGATGTGAGTTTGTTGGTGTGATGATGTGAGTTTGCTGGTGTGATGATGTGAGTTTGTTGGTGTGATGATGTGAGTTGTCTGGTGTGATGATGTGAGTTTGCTGGTGTGATGGTGGAGTTTGTTGGTGTGATGATGTGAGTTTGCTGGTGTGATGGTGTGAGTTTGCTGGTGTGATGTTGTGAGTTTGCTGGTGTGATGAGTGTGAGTTTGTTGGTGTGATGAGTGAGTTTGCTGGTGTGATGATGTGAGTTTGTCTGGTGTGATGATGTGAGTTTGTTGGTGTGATGAGTGAGTTTGTTGGTGTGATGATGTGAGTTTGCTGTGTGATGATGTGAGTTTGCTGGTGTGATGATTTGAGTTTGTTGGTGTGATGATGTGAGTTTGCTGGTGTGATGGATGTGAGTTTGCTGAGTGTGATGATGTGAGTTTGCTGGTGTGATGATGTGAGTTTGCTGGAGTGATGATGTGAGTTTGTCTGGTGTGATGATGTGAGTTTGTTGGTGTGATGATGTGAGTTTGCTGGTGTGATGATGTGAGTTTGTTGATGATGTGTTGATGGTGATGATTGAGTTTCCTGGTGTGATGATGTGAGTTTCCTGTAGTGATGATGTGAGTTTGCTGGTGTGATGATGTGAGTTTGTTGGTGTGATGATGTGAGTTTGTTGATGTGATGATGTGAGTTTCTGGTGTGACTGATGTGAGTTTGTTGGTGTGATGATGTGAGTTTGCTGGTGTGATGATGTGAGTTTGTTGGTGTGATGAGTGAGTTTGCTTGTTGTGATGATGTGAGTTTGCTGGTGTGATGGTAGAGTTTGTTGGTGTGTTGATGTGAGTTTGTTGTGTGATGGTGTGAGGTTTGCTTGAGTGATGATGTGAGTTCTTGTGTGTTTGATGTGAGTTTGTAGTTGTGATGGTGGAGTTGCTGGTGTGATGGAGTGAGTTTGTGGTGTGATGATGTGAGTTTGATGGTGTGATGATGTGAGTTTGCCTGTGTGATGATGTGAGTTTGTTGGTGTGATGATGTGAGTTGTTGGTGTGATGATGCTGAGTTTGCTGGGTGATGATGTGAGTTTGCTGGTGTGATGATGTGAGTTTGTTGTGTGATGATGTGAGTTTGTTGGTTATGACTGAGTTTGTGGTGTGATGTGTGAGTTTGCTGGTGTGATGATGTGAGTTTGCTGGTGTGATGACGTGAGTGTGTTGGTGTGATGATGTGAGTTTGCTGGTGTGATGGTGGTGATTGGCTGGTGTGATGGTGTGAGTTTGCTGGAGTGATGATGTGAGTTTGTGGTGTAATGATGTGAGTTTCCTGGTGTGTCATGATGTGAGTTTGTTGGAGTGATGATGTGAGTTTGCTGGTGTGATGATGTGAGTTTTCAGGTGTGATGATGTGAGTTTGTCTATGTGATGATGTGAGTTTGCTGGTGTGATGATGTGAGTTTGCTGGTGTGATGATGTGAGTTTGTTGGTGTGATGAGGTGAGTTTTCTGGTGTTGATGATGTGAGTTTGTTGGTGTGATGATGTGAGTTTGCTGGTGTGATGATGTGAGTTTGCTGGTGTGATGATGTGAGTTTGTTGGTGTGATGATGTGAGTTTGCTGGAGTGATGATGTGAGTTTGCTTGGTGTGATGATGTGAGTTTGTTGGTGTGATGATGTGAGTTTGTCTGGTGTGATGATGTGAGTTTGTCTGGTGTGATGATGCAGATTGTGGTGTGATGATGTGAGTTTCTGGTGTGATGATGTGAGTTTGCTGGTGTGATGATGTGAGTTTGTTGGTGTGATGGTGTGATTTGTCTGGTGTGATGATGTGAGTTTCCTGGTGTGATGATGTGAGTTTGCTGGTGTGATGATGTGAGTTTGCTGGTGTGATGATGTGAGTTTGTTGGTGTGATGATGTGAGTTTGTTGGTGTGATGATGTGAGTTTGTTGGTGTGATGATGTGAGTTGCTTGGTGTGATGATGTGAGTTTGCTGGTGTGATGGTGTGAGTTTGTTGGTGTGATGATGCAAGTTTGCTGCTGTGATGATGTGAGTTTGTTGGTGTGATGATGTGAGGTTGTTGGTGTGATGATGTGAGTTTGTTGGTGTGATGATGTGAGTTTGATGGTGTGATGATGTGACTTTGTAGGTGTGATGATGTGAGTTTGCTGCTGTGATGATGTGAGTTTGCTGGTGTGATGGTTTGAGATTGTTGGTGTGATGATGCAAGTTTGCTGCTGTGATGATGTGAGTTTGCTGGTGTGATGATGTGAGTTTGTTGGTGTGATGATGAGTTTGCTGGTGTGATGATGCAAGTTTGCTGCTGTGATGATGTGAGTTTGTTGGTGTGATGATGTGAGTTTGCTGGTGTGATGATGTGAGTTTGCTGGAGTGATGATGTGAGTTTGCTTGGTTGATGATGTGAGTTTGTTGTGTGATGATGTGAGTTTGTTGGTGTGATGATGTGAGTTTGCTGGTGTAGATGATGTGAGTTTGCTGGTGTGATGATGTGAGTTTGTTGGTGTGATGATGTGAGTTTGTTGGTTGTGATGATGTGAGTTTGCTGGTGTGATGATGTGAGTTTGCTGGTGTGATGATGTGAGTTTGCTGGTGTGATGATGTGAGTTTGCTGGTGTGATGGTGTGAGTTTGCTGAGTGATGATGCTGAGTTGTTGGTGTAGATGTGAGTTTGCTTGGTGTGATAATGTGAAGTTTGCCTGAGTGATGATGTGAGTTTCTGGTGTGATGATGTGAGTTTGCTGGTGTGATGATGTGAGTTGCTGGTGTGTGATGGTGTGAGTTTGTTGGTGTGATGATGTGAGATTGCTGGTGTGATGATGTGAGTTTGTTGGTGTGATGATGTGAGTTTGTTGGTGTGATGATGTGAGTTTGTTGGTGTGATGATGTGAGTTTGTTGGTGTGATGATGTGAGTTTGTTGGTGTGATGATGTGAGTTTGCTGGTGTGATGATGTGAGTTTGTTGGTGTGATGATGTGAGATTGTTGGTGTGATGATGTGAGTTTGCTCGTGTGATGATGTGAGTTTGCTGGTGTGATGATGTGAGTTTGTTGGTGTGATGATGTGAGTTTGTTGGTGTGATGATGTGAGTTTGTTGGTGTGATGATGTGAGTTTGTTGGTGTGATGATGTGAGTTTGTGGTGTGATGATGTGAGTTTGTTGGTGTGATGATGTGAGTTTGTTGGTGTGATGATGTGAGTTTGTTGTGTGATGATGTGAGTTTGTTGGTGTGATGATGTGAGTTTGTTGGTGTGATGATGTGAGTTTGCTGGTGTGATGATGTGAGTTTGTTGGTGTGATGATGTGAGTTTGTTGGTGTGATGATGTGAGTTTGCTGGTGTGATGATGTGAGTTTGCTGGTGTGATGATGTGAGTTTGTTGGTGTGATGATGTGAGTTTGCTGGTGTGATGATGTGAGTTTGTTGGTGTGATGATGTGAGTTTGCTGGTGTGATGATGTGAGTTTGCTGGTGTGATGATGTGAGTTTGCTGGTGTGATGATGTGAGTTTGTTGGTGTGATGATGTGAGTTTGTTGGTGTGATGATGTGAGTTTGCTGGTGTGATGATGTGAGTTTGCTGGTGTGATGATGTGAGTTTGTTGGTGTGATGATGTGAGTTTGTTGGTGTGATGATGTGAGTTTGCTGGTGTGATGATGTGAGTTTGTTGGTGTGATGATGTGAGTTTGTTGGTGTGATGATGTGAGTTTGTTGGTGTGATGATGTGAGTTTGCTGGTGTGATGATGTGAGTTTGTTGGTGTGATGATGTGAGTTTGTTGGTGTGATGATGTGAGTTTGTTGGTGTGATGATGTGAGTTTGTTGGTGTGATGAGTGAGTTTGTTGGTGTGATGAGGTGAGTTTGGTTGGTGTGATGGTGTGAGTTTGCTGGTGTGATGATGTGAGTTTGCTGGTGTGTGATGTGAGTTTGCTGGTGTGATTGATGTGAGTTTGTTGGTGTGATGATGTGAGTTTGATGGTGTGATGGTGTGAGTTTGTTGGTGTGATGATGTGAGTTTGCTGGTGTGATGACGTGAGTTTGTTGGTGTGTGATGATGTGAGTTTGTGGTGGATGATGTGAGTTTGTTGTTGTGATGGTGTGAGTTTGTTGGTGTGATGATGTGAGTTTGCTGGTGTGATGGATGTGAGTTCTGCTGGTGTGATTGTGTGAGTTTGCCTGGTGTGATGATGTGAGTTTGTGGTGTGATGGTGAGATCCTGTGAGATGATATGAGTTTGATGGTGTGTTGTGAGTTTTTTGGTGTGATGATGTGAGTTTGTTGGTGTGATGATGTGAGTTTGTTGGCTGTGATGAGTGAGTTTGTTGGTGTGATGATGTGAGTTTGTTGGTGTGATGATGTGAGTTTGTTGGTGTGATGATGTGAGTTGCTGGTGTGATGATGTGAGTTTGTCTGGTGTGATGATGTGAGTTTGTGGTGTGATGATGTGAGTTTGTTGGTCGTGATGATGTGAGTTTGCTTGGTGTGATGATGTGAGTTTGCTGGTGTGATGATGTGAGTTTGCTTGGTGTGATGATGTGAGTTTGTTGGTGTGATGATGTGAGTTTGCTGGTGTGATGATGTGAGTTTGCTGATGTGATGATGTGAGTTTGTTGGTGTGATGGTGTGAGTTTGTTGGTGTGATGATGTGAGTTGGTTGGTGTGATGGTGTGAGTTTGCTGGAGTAATGATGTGAGTTTGCTTGGTGTGATGATGTGAGTTTGTTGGTGTGATGATGTGAGTTTGCTGGTGTGATGTGCTGAGTTTGTTGGTGTGATGATGTGAGTTTGTTGGTGTGATGATGTGAGTTTGCTGGTGTGATGTGTGAGTTTGTGGTGTGATGATGTGAGTTTGCTGGTGTGATGATGTGAGTTGCTGGAGTGATGATGTGAGTTTGTTGGTGTGATGATGTGAGTTTGCTGGTGTGATGATGTGAGTTTGCTGTGATGATGTTGTGAGTTTGTTGGTGTGATCGATGTGAGGTTGCTTGGTGTGATGAGTGTGAGTTTGCTTGGTGTGATGATGTGAGTTGGCTGGTGTGATGATGTGAGGTTTGTTGGTGTGATGATGTGAGTTTGCTGGTGTGAGGTGTGAGTTTGCTGGTGTGATGTGTGAGTTTCTGTGTGATGATGTGAGTTTGTGGTGTGATGATGTGAGTTTGCTGGTGTGATGATGTGAGTTTGCTGGTGTGATGATGTGAGTTTGTTGGTGTATCAGTGTGAGTTTGCTGGTGTGATGATGTGAGTTTGCTGGTGTGATGTGTGAGTTTGTTGGTGTGATGATGTGAGTTTGCTGGTGTGATGATGTGAGTTTGCTGTGTGATGATGTGAGTTTGCTGGTGTGATGATTTGAGTTTGCTGGTGTGATGATGTGAGTTTGTTGGTGTGATGATGTGAGTTTGCTGGTGTGATGATGTGAGTTTGTTGGTGTGATGATGTGAGTTTGTTGGTGTGATGATGTGAGTTTGCTGGTGTGATGATGTGAGTTTGCTGGTGTGATGATGTGAGTTTGTTGGTGTGATGATGTGAGTTTGTTGGTGTGATGATGTGAGTTTGTTGGTGTGATGATGTGAGTTTGTTGGTGTGATGATGTGAGTTTGTTGGTGTGATGATGTGAGTTTGTTGGTGTGATGATGTGAGTTTGTTGGTGTGATGATGTGAGTTTGTTGGTGTGATGATGTGAGTTTGTTGGTGTGATGATGTGAGGTTGTTGGTGTGATGATGTGAGTTTGTTGGTGTGATGATGTGAGTTTGTTGGTGTGATGATGTGAGTTTGCTGGTGTGATGATGTGAGTTTGTTGGTGTGATGATGTGAGTTTGCTGGAGTGATGATGTGAGTTTGATGGTGTGATGATGTGAGTTTGCTGGTGTGAAGATGTGAGTTTGCTGGAGTGATGATGTGAGTTTGCTGGTGTGATGATGTGAGTTTGCTGGTGTGATGATGAGAGTTTGCTGGAGTGATGATGTGAGTTTGTTGGTGTGATCATGGGAGTTTGCTGGTGTGATCATGTGAGTTTGCTGGTGTCATGGTGTGAGTTTGTTGGTGTGATGATGTGAGTTTGCTGGTGTGATGATGTGAGTTTGCTGGAGTGATGATGTGAGTTTGCTGGAGTGATGATGTGAGTTTGTTGGTGTGATGATGTGAGTTTGTTGTGTGATGATGTGAGTTTGCTGGAGTGATGATGTGAGTTTGTTGTTGTGATGATGTGAGTTTGTTGGTGTGATGATGTGAGTTCGCTGGTGTGATGATGTGAGTTTGCTGGTGTGATGATGTGAGTTTGTCTGTGTGATGATGTGAGTTTGCTGGAGTGATGATGTGAGTTTGTTGGTGTGATGATGTGAGTTTGTGGTGTGATGATGTGAGTTTGTGGTGTGATGATGTGAGTTTGTTGGTGTGATGATGTGAGTTGTCCTGGTGTGATGATGTGTGTTTGCTGGTGTGATGATGTGAGTTTGCTAGGTGTGATGATGTGAGTTTGTTGGTGTGATGATGTGAGGTTGCTGTGTGATGACGTGGAGTTTGTTGTGTGATGATGTGAGTTTGTTGGTGTGATATGTGAGTTTGTGTGTGATGATGTGAGATTTCTGGTGTGATGATGTGAGTTTGTCTGATGTGATGATGTGAGTTGCTGGTGTGATGATGTGAGTTTGTTGGTGTGATGATGTGAGTTTGTGGTGTGATGATGTGAGTTTGTTGGTGTGATGATGTGAGTTTGTTGGTGTGATGATGTGAGTTGGCTGGTGTGATGGTGTGAGTTTGCTGGTGTGATGATGTGAGTTTGCCTGGTGTGATGATGTGAAGTTTGTTGGTGTGATGATGTGAGTTTGCTGGTGTGATGATGTGAGTTTGCTGGTGTGATGATGTGAGTTTGTTGGTGTGATGATGTGAGTTTGCTGGTGTGATGATGTGAGTTTGCTGGTGTGATGATGTGAGTTTGCTGGTGTGATGATGTGAGTTTGTTGGTGTGATGATGTGAGTTTGCTGGTGTGATGATGTGAGTTTGTTGGTGTGATGATGTGAGTTTGTTGGTGTGATGGTGTGAGTTTGTTGGTGTGATGATGTGAGTTTGCTGGTGTGATGATGTGAGTTTGCTGCTGTGATGATGTGAGTTTGTTGGTGTGATGATGGGAGGTTGTTGGTGTGATGATGTGAGTTTGTTGGTGTGATGATGTGAGTTTGTTGGTGTGATGATGTGAGTTTGTTGGTGTGATGATGTGAGTTTGCTGGTGTGATGATGTGAGTTTGTTGGTGTGATGATGTGAGTTTGTTGGTGTGATGATGTGAGTTTGCTGGTGTGATGATGTGAGTTTGTTGGTGTGATGATGTGAGTTTGTTGGTGTGATGGTGTGAGTTTGTTGGTGTGATGGTGTGAGTTTGCTGGTGTGATGATGTGAGTTTGCTGGTGTGATGATGTGAGTTTGATGGTGTGATGTTGTGAGTTTGTTGGTGTGATGATGTGAGTTTGCTGGAGTGATGGTTTGAGTTTGTTGGTGTGATGATGTGAGTTTGCTGGTGTGATGTGTGAGTTTGCTGGTGTGAAGATGTGAGGTTGTTGTGTGATGGTGTGAGTTTGTTGGTGTGATGATGTGAGTTTGTTGGTGTGATGATGTGAGTTTGTTGGTGTGATTGATGTGAGTTTGTTGGCTGTGATGATGTGAGTTTGCTGGTGTGAAGATGTGAGTTGCTGGTGTGATGATGTGAGTTTGTGGTGTGATGATGTGAGTTTGTGGTGTGATGATGTGAGTTTGTTGTGTGATGATGGAGTTAGTTGGTGGATGATGAGTTTGCTGGTGTGATGATGTGAGTTTGCTGGTGTGATGATGTGAGTTTGCTGGTGTGATGATGTGAGTTTGCTGGTGTGATGATGGTGAGTTTGCTGGTGTGATGATGTGAGTTTGTTGGTGTGATGATGTGAGTTTGTTGGTGTGATGATGTGAGTTTGCTGAGTGTGATGTTGTGAGTTTGTTGGTGTGATGATGTGAGTTTGCTGGAGTGATAATGTGAGTTTGTTGGTGTGATGATGTGAGTTTGTTGGTGTGATGATGTGAGTTTGCTGGTGTGATGATGTGAGTTTGTTGGTGATGTGTGAGTTTCCTGTGTGATGATGTGAGTTTCTGGTGTGATGATGTGAGTTTGTTGTGTGATGATGTGAGTTTGTTGGTGTGATGATGCTGAGTTTGCTGGTGTTGATGATGTGAGTTGTTGGTGTGATGATGTGAGTTTGTTGTGTGAGATGTGAGTTTGTTGGTGTGATGATGTGAGTTTGTTGGTGTGATGATGTGAGTTTGTTGGTGTGATGATGTGAGTTTCGTTGGTGTGATGATGTGAAGTTTGCTGGTGTGATGATGTGAGTTTGTTGGTGTGATGATGTGAGTTTGCTGGATGTGATGATGTGAGTTTGTTGGTGTGATGATGTGAGTTTGTTGGTGTGATGATGTGAGTTTGCTGGTGTGATGATGAGAGTTTGCTGGTGTGATGATGTGAGTTTGTTGGTGTGATGATGTGAGTTTGTTGCTGTGATGATGTGAGTTTGTTGGTGTGATGATGTGAGTTTGTTGCTGTGATGGTTTGAGTTTGTTGGTGTGATGATGTGAGTTTGTTGGTGTGATGGTGTGAGTTTGTTGGTGTGATGATGTGAGTTTGTTGGTGTGATGATGTGAGATTGTTGGGGTGATGGTGTGAGATTGTTGGTGTGATGTTGTGAGTTTGTTGGTGTGATGGTGTGAGTTTGTAGGTGTGATGGTGTGAGTTTGCTGGTGTGATGATGTTAGTTTGCTGGTGTGATGATGTGAGTATGCTGGTGTGATTTTGTGAGTTTGTTGGTGTGATGATGCGAGTTTGCTTGGTGTGATGATGTGAGTTTGCTGGTGTGATGATGTGAGTTTGCTGGTGTGATGAGTGTGAGTTTGTTGGTGTGATGATGTGAGTTTGTGGTGTGATGATGTGAGTTTGTTGATGTGATGATGTGAGTTTGTTGGTGTGATGATGTGAGTTTGTGGTGTGATGATGTGAGTTTGTTGGTGTGATGGTGTGAGTTTGCTGGTGTGATGATGTGAGTTTGTTGGTGTGATGATGTGAGTTGTGGTGTGATGATGTGAGTTTGTTGGTGTGATGATGTGAGTTTGTTGGTGTGATGATGTGAGTTTGCTGGTGTGATGATGTGAGTTTGCTGGTGTGATGATGTGAGTTTGCTTGGTGTGATGATGTGAGTTTGCTTGGTGTGATGATGTGAGTTTGTTGGTGTGATGATGTGAGTTTGTTGGTGTGATGATGTGAGTTTGCTGGTGTGATGATGTGAGTTTGTTGGTGTGATGATGTGAGTTTGTTGGTGTGATGATGTGAGTTTGCTGGTGTGATGATGTGAGTTTGCTGGAGTGATGATGTGAGTTTGTTGGTGTGATCATGGGAGTTTGCTGGTGTGATCATGTGAGTTTGCTTGGTGTGATGATGTGAGTTTGCTTGGTGTGATGATGTGAGTTTGTGGTGTGATGATGTGAGTTTGCTGGTGTGATGATGTGAGTTTGCTGGTGTGATGATGTGAGTTTGTTGGTGTGATGATGTGAGTTTGCTGATGTGATGATGTGAGTTTGCTGGTGTGATGATGTGAGTTTGTTGGTGTGATGATGTGAGTTTGCTGGTGTGATGATGTGAGTTTGCTTGGTGTGATGATGTGAGTTTGCTGGTGTGATGTGTGAGTTTGCTGATGTGATGATGTGAGTTTGTGGTGTGATGATGTGAGTTTGTTGGTGTGATGATGTGAGTTTGTTGGTGTGATGATGTGAGTTTGTTGGTGTGATGATGTGAGTTTGCTGATGTGATGATGTGAGTTTGCTGGTGTGATGGTGTGAGTTTGTTGGTGTGATGATGTGAGTTTGTTGGTGTGATGGTGTGAGTTTGCTGGAGTAATGATGTGAGTTTGCTTGAGTGATAATTTGAGTTTGCTGGAGTGATGATGTGAGTTTGTTGGTGTGATGATGTGAGTTTGCTGGAGTGATAATATGAGTTTGTTGGTGTGATGATGTGAGATTGTTGGTGTGATGATGTGAGTTTGCTCGTGTGATGATTTGAGTTTGCTGGTGTGATGATGTGAGTTTGTTGGTGTGATGATGTGAACTTGCTGGAGTGATGATGTGAGTTTGTTGGTGTGATGATGTGAGTTTTTTGGTGTGATGATGTGAGTTTGCTGGAGTGATGATGTGAGTTTGATGGTGTGATGGTGTGAGTTTGTCTGGTGTGATGATGTGAGTTTGCTGGTGTGATGATGTGAGTTTGCTGGTGTGATGATGTGAGTTTGCTGGTGTGATGATGTGAGTTTGCTGGTGTGATGATGTGAGTTTGTTGGTGTGATGATGGAGTTTGCTGGTGTGATGATGTGAGTTTGCTGGTGTGATGATGTGAGTTTGTTGGTGTGATGATGTGTTTGTTGTGTGATGATGTGAGTTTCTGGTGTGATGATGTGAGTTTGCTTGGTGTGATGATGTGAGTTTGCTTGGTGTTATGGTGGAGTTTGCTGGTGTGAAGATGTGAGTTTGTGGTGTGATGATGTGAGTTTGATGGTGTGATGATTTGAGTTTGCTGGTGTGATGATGTCGAGTTTGTTGGTGTGATGATGTGAGTTTGTTGGTGTGATGATGTGAGTTTGTGGTGTGATGATGTGATCTTGTCTGGTGTGATGATGTGAGTTTGTCTGGTGTGATGATGTGAGTTTGCTTGGAGTGATGATGTGAGTTTGTTGTGTGATGATGTGAGTTTGTTGGTGTGATGATGTGAGTTTGTGGTGTGATGATGTGAGTTTGTTGGTGTGATGATGTGAGTTTGCTGGTGTGATGATGTGAGTTTGCTGGTGTGATGATGTGAGTTTGCTGGTGTGATGATGTGAGTTTGTTGGTTGTGATGTTGTGAGTTTGCTGGTGTGATGATGTGAGTTTGATGGAGTGATGATGTGAGTTTGTTGGTGTGATGATGTGAGTTTGATGAGTGTGATGCTAGTTGATGGTTGTAACAGATGTGAGTTTGTGGTGTGAATGTGAGTTTGTTGTGTGATGATGTGAGTTTGATGGTGTGATGATGTGAGTTTGTTGGTGTGATGATGTGAGGTTGCTGGAGTGATGATGTGAGTTTGTCTGGTGTGATGTGGTTTTTGGTGCTGATGATGTGAGTTTGGCTTGGTGTGATGATGTGAGTTTGTTGGTGTGATCGCTGTGAGTTTGCTGGTGTGATGATGTGAGTTTGCTGGTGTATGATGTGAGTTTGTGGTGTGATGATGTGAGTGTTTGGTGTGTGATATGTGAGTTTGTTGGATGTGATGATGTGAGTTTGCTGGTGTGATGATGTGAGTTTGTTGGTGTGATGATGTGAGTTTGTGGTGTGATGATGTGAGTTTGCTGGTGTGATGATGTGAGTTTGCTGGTGTGATGATGTGAGTTTGTTGGTGTGATGATGTGAGTTTGCTGGTGTGATGTTGTGAGTTTGTTGGTGATGATGTGAGGTTGTGGTGTGATGATGTGAGTTTGTTGGTGTGATGATGTGAGTTTGTTGGTGTGATGAGTGTGATTTTGCTGGTGTGATGATGTGTGTTTGTCTGGTGTGATGATGTGAGTTTGCTGGTGTGATGATGTGAGTTTGTTGGTGTGATGATGTGAGTTTGTTGGTGTGATGATGTGAGTTTGTCTGGTGTGATGATGTGAGTTTGTTGGTGTGATGGTGTGAGTTTGCTTGGTGTGATGATGTGAGTTTGCTGGTGTGATGATGTGAGTTTGTCTGGTGTGATGATGTGAGTTTGTTGGTGTGATGGTGTGAGTTTGTTGGTGTGATGATGTGAGTTTTGTTGGTGTGATGGTGTGAGTTTGTTGGTGTGATGTGTGAGTTTGTTGGTGTGATGATGTGAGTTTCTGGTGTGATGATGTGAGTTTGTTGGTGTGATGAGGTGAGTTTGCTTGCTGTGATGATGTGAGTTGTGCTGGTGTCATGATGTGAGGTTGTTGGTGTTGATGATGTGAGTTTGTTGGTGTGATAGTGTGAGTTTTGTTGGTGTGATGATGTGAGTTTGCGTGGTGTGTTGATGTGAGTTTGTTGGTGTGATGAGTGAGTTTGTTGGTGAGATGATGTGCTTGGTGGTGTGTGATGTGAGTTTTTGGTGTGATGATGTGAGTTTGTTGGTGTGATGATGTGAGTTTGTCTGTGTTGATGGTGTGAGTTTGTTGGGTGTGATGATGTGAGTTTGTTGGGTGTGATGGTGTGAGTTTGTGGTGTGATGATGTGAGTTTGCTGGTGTGATGATGTGAGTTTGTTGGTGTGATGATGTGAGTTTGTTGGTGAGATGATGTGAGTTTGTTGCTGTGATGATGTGAGTTTGCTGGTGTGATGATGTGAGTTTGTGGTGTGATGATGTGAGTTTGCTGGTGTGATGTGGAGTTTGCTGGTGTGATGATGTGAGTTTGCTGGTGTGATGATGTGAGTTTGTTGGTGTGATGATGTGAGTTTGTGGTGTGATGATGTGAGTTTGTTGGTGTGATGATGTGAGTTTGCTAGGTGTGATGATGTGAGGTTGTTGGTGTGATGGTGTGAGTTTGTTGGTGTGATGACGTGAGTTTGCTGGTGTGATGATGTGAGTTTGTTGGTGTGATGATGTGAGTTTGTGGTGTGATGTTCTGAGTTTGCTGGTGTGATGGTGTGAGTTTGCTGGTGTGATGGTGTGAGTTTGTTGGTGTGATGATGTGAGTTTGCTGCTGTGATGATGTGAGTTTGTTGGTGTGATGATGTGAGTTTGCTGGTGTGATGATGTGAGTTTGTTGGTGTGATGATGTGAGTTTGTTGGTGTGATGATGTGAGTTTGTTGGTGTGATGATTGAGTTTGTTGGTGTGATGGTGTGAGTTTGCTGGAGTGATGATGTGAGTTTGCTGTAGTGATGTTGTGAGTTTGTTGGTGTGATGATGTGAGTTTGTTGGTGTGATGATGTGAGTTTGCTGGTGTGATGGTGTGAGTTTGTTGGTGTGATGATGTGAGTTTGCTGGTGTGATGATGTGAGTTTGCTGGTGTGATGATGTGAGTTTGTTGGTGTGATGATGTGAGTTTGTTGGTGTGATGATGTGAGTTTGCTGGTGTGATGATGAGAGTTTGATGGTGTGATGGTGTGAGTTTGCTGGTGTGATGATGTGAGTTTGCTGGTGTGACTGATGTGAGTTTGTTGGTGTGATGATGTGAGTTTGCTGGTGTGATGATGTGAGTTTGTTGGTGTGATGATGTGAGTTGCTGGTGTGATGATGTGAGTTGCTGGTGTGATGGTGTGAGTTTGTTGGTGTGATGATGTGAGTTTGCTGGTGTGATGATGTGAGTTTGTCTGGTGTGATGATATGAGTTTCCTGGAGTGATGATGTGAGTTTGCTGGTGTGATGATGTGAGTTTGTGGTGTGATGATGTGAGTTTGCTGGTGTGATGATGTGAGTTTGCTGGAGTGATGTGTGAGTTTGTTGGTGTGATGATGTGAGTTTGCTGGTGTGATGATGTGAGTTTGCTGGTGTGATGATGTGAGTTTGCTGGAGTGATGATGTGAGTTTGTTGGTGTGATGATGTGAGTTTGCTGGTGTGATGATGTGAGTTTGCTTGTGTGATGATGTGAGTTTGTTGGTGTGATGATGTGAGTTTGCTGGTGTGATGATGTGAGTTTGTTGGTGTGATGGTGTGAGTTTGCTGGTGTGATGGTGTGAGTTTGCTGGTGTGATGATGTGAGTTTGCTGGTGTGATGATGTGAGTTTGTTGGTGTGATGATGTGAGTTTGCTCTGTGATGGTGCGAGTTTGTGGTGTGATGATGTGAGTTTTTGGTGTGATGATGTGAGTTTGCTGGTGTGATGATGTGAGTTGTGGTGTGATGATGTGAGTTTGTGGTGTGATGATGTGAGTTTGTTGGTGTGATGATGTGAGTTTGTTGGTGTGATGATGTGAGTTTGATGGTGTGATGATGTGAGTTTTCCTGGTGTGATGATGTGAGTTTGTTGGTGTGATGATGTGAGGTTTGCTGGTGTGATGATGTGCAGTTTGTTGGTGTGATGATGTGAGTTTGCTGGTTGTGATGATGTGAGTTTGCTGGTGTGATGATGTGAGTTTGTTGGTGTGATGATGTGAGTTGATGGTGTGATGGATGTGAGTTTGTTGGTGTGATGATGTGAGTTTGCTGGTGTGATGATGTGAGTTTGCTGGTGTGATGATGTGAGTTTGCTGGTGTGATGATGTGAGTTTGTCTGGTGTGATGATGTGAGTTTGTTGGTGTGATGATGTGAGTTTGTGGTGTGATGATGTGAGTTTGTTGGTGTGATGATGTGAGTTTGTTGGTGTGATGATGTGAGTTTGTTGGTGTGATGATGTGAGTTTGATGGTGTGATGATGTGAGTTTGCTGGTGTGATGATGTGAGTTTGCTGGTGTGATGATGTGAGTTTGCTGGTGTGATGTTGTGAGTTTGTTGGTGTGATGATGTGAGTTTGCTGGAGTGATGGTTTGAGTTTGTTGGTGTGATGATGTGAGTTTGTTGTGTGATGATGTGAGTTTGTTGGTGTGATGATGTGAGTTTGCTGGTGTGATGATGTGAGTTTGTTGGTGTGATGATGTGAGTTTGTTGGTGTGATGATGTGAGTTTGTTGGTGTGATGATGTGAGTTTGCTGGTGTGATGATGTGAGTTTGATGGTGTGATGATGTGAGTTTGTCTGGTGTGATGATGTGAGTTTGCTTGGTGTGATGATGTGAGTTTGTGGTGTGATGATGTGAGTTTGTTGGTGTGATGATGTGAGTTTGCTGGTGTGATGATGTGAGTTTGCTGGTGTGATGATGTGAGTTTGCTGGAGTGATGTTGTGCGTTTGTTGGTGTGATGATATGAATTTGTTGGTGTGATGATGTGAGTTTGCAGGACTAATGATGTGAGTTTGTTGGTGTGATGATGTGAATTTGTTGCTGTGATGATGTGAGTTTGTTGGTGTGATGATGTGAGTTTGCTGGTGTGATGATGTGATTTTGTTGGTGTGATGATGTGGTTTGTTGGTGTGATGATGTGAGTTTGTTGCTGTGATGAGTGTGAGTTGTTGGTGTGATGATGTGAGTTTGTTGGTGTGATGATGTGAGTTTGCTGGTGTGATGATGTGAGTTTGTCTGGTGTGATGATGTGAGTTTGTCTTGTGTGATGATGTGAGTTTGCTGGTGTGATGATGTGAGTTTGCTGGTGTGATGATGTGAGTTTGTTGGTGTGATGATGTGAGTTTGCTGGTGTGTGATGATGAGTTTGTTGGTGTGATGATGTGAGTTTGCTGGTGTGATGATGTGAGTTTGCTGGTGTGATGATGTGAGTTGCTGGTGTGATGATGTGAGTTGTTGCTGTGATGGTGTGAGTTTGTTGGTGTGATGATGTGAGTTTGTCTGGTGTGCATGATGTGAGTTTGTTGTGTGATGGTGTGAGTTTGTTGGTGTGATGAGGTGAGTTTGTTGGTGTGATGATGTGAGTTTGCTGGTGTGATGATGTGAGTTTGTTGGTGTGATGAGTGAGTTTTGTTGGTGTGATGATGTGAGTTTGTTGGTGTGATGTTGTGAGGTTGTTGGTGTGATGGTGTGAGTTTGTTGGTGTGATGATGTGAGTTTGCTGGTGTGATGATGTGAGTTTGTTGGTGTGATGGTTGTGAGTTTGTTGGTGTGATGGTGTGAGTTTGTTGGTGTGATGATGTGAGTTTGCTGGTGTGATGATGTGAGTTTGTTGGTGTGATGATGTGAGTTTGTTGTGTGATGATGTGAGTTTGTTGTGTGATGATGTGAGTTTGTTGGTGTGATTGATGTGAGTTTGCTGGTGTGATGATGTGTGTTTGCTGGTGTGATGATGTGAGTTAGTTGTGTGATGATGTGAGTTGTTGGTGTGATGGATGTGAGTTTGTTGGTGTGATGATGTGAGTTTGCTGGTGTGATGTGTGAGTTTGTTGGTGTGATGATGTGAGTTTGCTGTGTGATGGAGTGAGTTGTTGGTGTGATGATGTGAGTTTGTTGGTGTGATGATGTGAGTTTGCTGGTGTGATGGTTTGAGTTTGTTGGTGTGATGGTGTGAGTTTGTTGGTGTGATGGTGTGAGTTTGTTGGTGTGATGTTGTGAGTTTGCTGGTGTGATGATGTGAGTTTGCTTGTGTGATGATGTGAGGTTGTTGGTGTGATGGTTGTGAGTTTGCTGGTGTGATGATGTGAGTTTCCTGGTGTCGATGATGTGAGTTTGTTGGTTGATGATGATGAGTTTGCTGGTGTGATGATGTGAGTTTGTTGGTGTGATGATGTGAGTTTGTTGGTGTGATGATGTGAGTTTGCTGGTGTGATGATGTGAGTTTGTTGGTGTGATGATGTGAGTTTGTTGGTGTGATGATGTGAGTTTGTTGGTGTGATGATGTGAGTTTGTTGGTGTGATGATGTGAGTTTGCTGGTGTGATGATGTGAGTTTGTTGGTGTGATGATGTGAGTTTGCTGGTGTGATGATGTGAGTTTGTTGGTGTGATGATGTGAGTTTGTTGGTGTGATGATGTGAGTTTGCTGGTGTGATGATGTGAGTTTGCTGGTGTGATGATGTGAGTTTGTTGGTGTGATGATGTGAGTTTGTTGGTGTGATGGTGTGAGTTTGTTGGTGTGATGATGTGAGTTTGCTGGTGTGATGATGTGAGTTTTCTGGTGTGATGATGTGAGTTTGTTGGTGTGATGATGTGAGTTTGCTGGTGTGATGATGTGAGTTTGTTGGTGTGATGATGTGAGTTTGCTGGTGTGATGATGTGAGTTTGCTGGTGTGATGATGTGAGTTTGTTGGTGTGATGATGTGAGTTTGCTGGTGTGATGATGTGAGTTTGTTGGTGTGATGATGTGAGTTTGTTGGTGTGATGATGTGAGTTTGTTGGTGTGATGATGTGAGTTTGCTGGTGTGATGATGTGAGTTTGCTGGTGTGATGATGTGAGTTTGTTGGTGTGATGATGTGAGTTTGTTGGTGTGATGATGTGAGTTTGCTGGTGTGATGATGTGAGTTTGTTGGTGTGATGATGTGAGTTTGTTGGTGTGATGATGTGAGTTTGTTGGTGTGATGATGTGAGTTTGTTGGTGTGATGATGTGAGTTTGTTGGTGTGATGATGTGAGTTTGTTGGTGTGATGATGTGAGTTTGTTGGTGTGATGATGTGAGTTTGTTGGTGTGATGATGTGAGTTTGTTGGTGTGATGATGTGAGTTTGCTGGTGTGATGATGTGAGTTTGCTGGTGTGATGATGTGAGTTTGTTGGTGTGATGATGTGAGTTTGTTGGTGTGATGATGTGAGTTTGTTGGTGTGATGATGTGAGTTTGCTGGTGTGATGATGTGAGTTTGTTGGTGTGATGATGTGAGTTTGTTGGTGTGATGATGTGAGTTTGCTGGTGTGATGATGTGAGTTTGTGGTGTGATGAGTTTGTGGTGTGATGATGTGAGTTTGCTGGTGTGATGATGTGAGTTTGCTGGTGTGATGATGTGAGTTTGCTGGTGTGATGATGTGAGTTTGCTGGTGTGATGATGTGAGTTTGTTGGTGTGATGATGTGAGTTTGTTGTGTGATGATGTGAGTTTGTTGGTGTGATGGATGTGAGTTTGTTGGTGTGATGATGTGAGTTTGTTGGTGTGATGATGTGAGTTTGTTGGTGTGATGATGTGAGTTTGTTGGTGTGATGATGTGAGTTTGTTGGTGTGATGATGTGAGTTTGTTGGTGTGATGATGTGAGTTTGTTGGTGTGATGATGTGAGTTTGTTGGTGTGATGATGTGAGTTTGCTGGTGTGATGATGTGAGTTTGCTGGTGTGATGATGTGAGTTTGTTGGTGTGATGATGTGAGTTTGTTGGTGTGATGATGTGAGTTTGTTGGTGTGATGATGTGAGTTTGTTGGTGTGATGATGTGAGTTTGTTGGTGTGATGATGTGAGTTTGTTGGTGTGATGATGTGAGTTTGTTGGTGTGATGATGTGAGTTTGTTGGTGTGATGATGTGAGTTTGTTGGTGTGATGATGTGAGTTTGCTGGTGTGATGATGTGAGTTTGTTGGTGTGATGATGTGAGTTTGTTGGTGTGATGATGTGAGTTTGTTGGTGTGATGATGTGAGTTTGTTGGTGTGATGATGTGAGTTTGCTGGTGTGATGATGTGAGTTTGTGGTGTGATGATGTGAGTTTGTTGGTGTGATGATGTGAGTTTGTTGGTGTGATGATGTGAGTTTGTTGGTGTGATGATGTGAGTTTGTTGGTGTGATGATGTGAGTTTGCTGGTGTGATGATGTGAGTTTGCTGGTGTGATGATGTGAGTTTGCTGGTGTGATGATGTGAGTTTGCTGGTGTGATGATGTGAGTTTGTTGGTGTGATGATGTGAGTTTGCTGGTGTGATGATGTGAGTTTGTTGGTGTGATGATGTGAGTTTGTTGGTGTGATGATGTGAGTTTGCTGGTGTGATGATGTGAGTTTGCTGGTGTGATGATGTGAGTTTGCTGTGTAATGGTGTGAGTTTGTTGGTGTGATGATGTGAGTTTGCTGGTGTGATGATGTGAGTTTGCTGGTGTGATGATGTGTGTTTGCTGGTGTGATGATGTGAGTTTGCTGGTGTGATGATGTGAGTTTGCTGGTGTGATGATTGTGAGTTTGCTGGAGTGATGATGTGAGTTTGTTGGTGTGATGATGTGAGTTTGCTGGTGTGATGATGTGAGTTTGCTGGTGTGATGATGTGAGTTTGTTGGTGTGATGATGTGAGTTTGTTGGTGTGATGTTGTGAGTTTGCTGGTGTGATGATGTGAGTTTGTGGTGTGATGATGTGAGTTTGCTGGAGTGATGATGTGAGTTTGTTGGTGTGATGATGTGAGTTTGTTGGTGTGATGATGTGAGTTTGTTGGTGTGATGATGTGAGTTTGCTGGTGTGATGATGTGAGTTTGCTGGTGTGATGATGTGAGTTTGTTGGTGTGATGATGTGAGTTTGCTGGAGTGATGATGTGAGTTTGCTGGTGTGATGATGTGAGTTTGCTGGTGTGATAATGTGAGTTTGTTGGTGTGATGATGTGAATTTGCTGGTGTGATGATGTGAGTTGTCTGGTGTGATGATGTGAGTTTGTGGTGTGATGATGTGAGTTTGCTGGTGTGATGATGTGAGTTTGTTGGTGTGATGATGTGAGTTTGTTGGTGTGATGATGTGAGTTTGTTGGTGTGATGATGTGAGTTTGTTGGTGTGATGATGTGAGGTTGTTGGTGTGATGGTGTGAGTTTGTTGGTGTGATGACGTGACTTTGCTGGTGTGATGATGTGAGTTTGTTGGTGTGATGATGTGAGTTTGTGGTGTGATGTTGTGAGTTTGCTGGTGTGATGGTGTGAGTTTGTTGGTGTGATGATGTGAGTTTGCTGGTGTGATGATGTGAGTTTGCTTGGTGTGATGATGTGAGTTTGCTGGTGTGATGATGTGAGTTTGTTGGTGTGATGATGTGAGTTTGCTTGGTGTGATGATGTGAGTTTGCTGGTGTGATGATGTGAGTTTGCTGGTGTGATGATGTGAGTTTGTTGGTGTGATGATGTGAGTTTGCTGGTGTGATGATGTGAGTTTGTTGGTGTGATGATGTGAGTTTGTTGGTGTGATGATGTGAGTTTGTTGGTGTGATGATGTGAGTTTGCTGGTGTGATGATGTGAGTTTGTTGGTGTGATGATGTGAGTTTGTTGGTGTGATGATGTGAGTTTGTTGGTGTGATGATGTGAGTTTGCTGGTGTGATGATGTGAGTTTGTGGTGTGATGATGTGAGTTTGCTGGTGTGATGATGTGAGTTGTTGGTGTGATGATGTGAGTTTGTGGTGTGATGATGTGAGTTGTTGGTGTGATGATGTGATTTGTTGGTGTGATGATGTGAGTTTGCTGCTGTGATGATGTGAGTTTGCTGGTTGATGATGTGAGATTGTTGGTGTGATGATGTGAGTTTGATGGTGTGTGATGTGAGTTTGTTGGTGTGTTGGTGTGAGTTTGTTGGTGTGTGATGTGAGTTTGTGGTGTGATGATGTGAGTTGCTGGTGTGATGATGTGAGTTTGCTGGTGAAGATGTGAGTTTGCTGGTGTGATGATGTGACGTTTGAAGGTGTGATCATGTGAGTTTGTTGGTGTGATGTTGTGAGTTTGTTGGTGTGATGGTGTGAGTTTGTAGGTGTGATGGTGTGAGTTTGCTGATGTGATGATGTTAGTTTGCTGGTGTGATGATGTGAGTATGCTGGTGTGATGTTGTGAGTTTGTTGGTGTGATGATGTGAGTTTGCTGGAGTGATGATGTGAGTTTGTTGGTGTGATGATGTGAGTTTGTGGTGTGATGATGTGAGTTTGCTTGTGTGATGATTTGAGTTTGCTGGAGTGATGATGTGAGTTTGTTTGTGTGATGATGTGAGTTTGCTGGAGTGATGATGTGAGTTTGCTGGTGTGATGATGTGAGTTTGTTGGTGTGATGATGTGAGTTTGTGGTGTGATGATGTGAGTTTGTTGGTGTGATGATGGAGTTTGTGGTGTGATGATGTGAGTTTGCTGGTGTGATGATGTGAGTTTGCTGGTGTGATGATGTGAGTTTGTTGGTGTGATGATGTGAGTTTGCTTGGTGTGATGATGTGAGTTTGCTGGTGTGATGATGTGAGTTTGTTGGTGTGATGATGTGAGTTTGCTGGTGTGATGATGTGAGTTTGCTGGTGTGATGATGTGAGTTTGTTGGTGTGATGATGTGAGTTTGTCTGGTGTGATGATGTGAGTTTGTTGGTGTGATGATGTGAGTTTGATGGTGTGATGATGTGAGTTTGTGGTGTGATGATGTGAGTTTGTTGGTGTGATGATGTGAGTTTGATGGAGTGATGATGTGAGTTGTCTGGTGTGATGATGTGAGTTTGTTGTGCTGATGATGATGTGAGTTTGCTGGTAGTCTGATGATGCGAGTTTGCTGGTGTAAGAGTGTGAGTTTGCTGGTGTGATGATGTGAGTTTGCTGTGAATGCGTGTGAGTTTGTGGGTTTGATGATGTGAGTTTGTGGTGTGATGATGTGAGTTTGCTGGAGTGATGTGTGAGTTTGTTGGTGTGATGATGTGAGGTTTGCTGGTGTGATGCGATGTGGTTTGCTGGTAGTGATGATGTGAGTTTGTTGGTGTGACGATGTGAGTTTGATGGTGTGATGATGTGAGTTTGCTGGTGTGCTGATGTGAGTTGCTGGAGTGATGATAGTGAGTTTGTTGGTGTGATGATGTGAGTTTGTTGGTGTGATGATGTGAGTTTGTTGGTGTGATGGTGTGAGTTTGCTGGTGTGATGATGTGAGTTTGCTGGTGTGATGATGTGAGTTTGCTGGTGTGATGATGTGAGTTTGTTGGTGTGATGATGTGAGTTTGTGTGTGTGATGATGTGAGTTTGCTGGTGTGATGATGTGAGTTTGCTGGTGTGATGATGTGAGTTTGCTTGGTGTGATGATGTGAGTTTGTTGGTGTGATGATGTGAGTTTGTTGGTGTGATGATGTGAGTTTGCTTGGTGTGATGATGTGAGTTTGCTGGTGTGATGGTGTGAGTTTGTTGGTGTGATGATGTGAGTTTGCTGGTGTGATGGTGTGAGTTTGCTGGAGGGATGATGTGAGTTTGCTGGTGTGATGATGTGAGTTTGCTGGTGTGATGTTGTGAGTTTGTTGGTGTGATGATATGAATTTGTTGGTGTGATGATGTGAGGTTGCTGGTGTGATGATGTGAGTTTGTTGGTGTGATGATGTGAGGTTGTTGGTGTGATGATGTGAGTTTGTTGGTGTGATGATGTGAGTTTGTTGGTGTGATGATGTGAGTTTGCTAGTCTGATGCATGTGTTTGCTGGTGATGATGTGAGTTTGTTGGTGTGATGTTGTGAGTTTGCTGGTGTGATGGTGTGAGTTTGCTGGTGTGTTGGTGTGAATTTGTTGGTGTGATGATGTGAGGTTTTTGGTGTGATGATGTGAGTTTGTTGGTGTGATGATGTGAGTTTGTTGGTGTGATGGTGTGAGTTTGCTAGTCTGATGATACGAGTTTGTTGGTGTGATGATGTGAGTTTGTTGTTGTGATGATGTGAGTTTGCTGGTGTGATGATGTGAGTTTTTTGGTGTGATGATGTGAGTTTGCTGGAGTGATGTTGTGAGTTTGTTGGTGTGATGATGTGAGTTTGTTGGTGTGATGATGTGAGTTTGCTGGTGTGATGATGTGAGTTTGCTGGTGTGATGATGTGAGTTTGCTGGTGTGATGATGTGAGTTTGCTGGAGTGATGATGTGAGTTTGTTGGTGTGATCATGGGAGTTTGCTGGTGTGATCATGTGAGTTTGCTGATGTCATGGTGTGAGTTTGCTGGTGTGATGATGTGAGTTTGTGGTGTGATGATGTGAGTTTGCTGTGTGATGATGTGAGTTTGCTTGGAGTGATGATGTGAGTTTGTTGGTGTGATGATGTGAGTTTGTGTGTGATGACTGTGAGTTTGCTGGTGTGATGATGTGAGTTGCTGGTGTGATGATGTGAGGTTGTTGGTGTGATGATGTGAGTTTGCTGGTGTGATGATGTGAGTTTGCTGGTGTGATGATGTGAGTTTGCTGGTGTGATGATGTGAGTTTGTTGGTGTGATGATGCAAGCTTGCTGGTGTGTTGATGTGAGTTTCCTGGTGTGATGATGTGAGTTTGTTGGTGTGATAGTGTGAGTTTGTTGGTGTGATGATGTGAGTTTGCTGGTGTGATGATGTGAGTTTGTTGGTGTGATGATGTGAGTTTGTTGGAGTGATGATGTGAGTTTGTTGTGTGATGATGTGAGTTTGTTGGTGTGATGATGTGAGTTTGTTGGTGTGATGATGTGAGTTGTTGGTGTGATGATGTGAGTTTCGCTGGTGTGATGATGTGAGTTTGCTGGTGTGATGATGTGAGTTTGTGGAGTGATGATGTGAGTTTGTGTGTGATGATGTGAGTTTGTTGGTGTGATGATGTGAGTTTGCTGGTGTGATGATGTGAGTTTGTTGTGTGATGATGTGAGTTTGTTGGTGTGATGATGTGAGTTTGCTGGTGTGATGATGTGAGTTTGCTGGTGTGATGATGTGAGTTTGTTGGTGTGATGATGTGAGTTTGTGGTGTGATGATGTGAGTTTGTTGGTGTGATGGATGTGAGTTTGGTGGTGATGATGTGAGTTTGTTGGTGTGATGATGTGAGTTTGATGGTGTGATGATGTGAGTTGCTGGAGTGATGATGTGAGTTTGTTGGTGTGATGATGTGAGTTTGTTGTGTGATGATGTGAGTTTGCTGGAGTGATGATGTGAGTTTGTTGGTGTGATGATGTGGTTTGTGGTGTGATGATGTGAGTTTGCTTGTGTGATGATGTGAGTTTGCTGGTGTGATGATGTGAGATTGCTTGTGTGATGATGTGAGTTTGCTGGTGTGATGATGTGAGTTTGTTGGTGTGATGATGTGAGTTTGTCTGGTGTGATGATGTGAGTTTGTTGGTGTGATGATGTGAGTTTGTTGGTGTGATGATGTGGAGTTTGCTGGTGTGATGATGTGAGTTTGCTGGTGTGATGATGTGAGTTTGCTGGTGTGATGATGTGAGTTTGCTGGTGATGATGTGAGTTTGCTGGTGTGATGATGTGAGTTTGTTGGTGTGATGATGTAGAGTTTGATGGTGTGATGATGTGAGTTTGCTGGTGTGATGATGTGAGTTTGTTGGTGTGAAGATGTGAGTTTGCTGGTGTGATGGTGTGAGTTTGCTGAGTGATGATGGAGTTTGCTGGAGTGTAAGATGTGAGTTTGTCTGGTGTGAGGATGAGATTGCTGAGTGTGATGATGGAGTTTGTTGGAGTGATGATGTGAGTTTGTGGTGTGATGATGTGAGTTTGTTGGTGTGATGGTGTGAGTTTGTCTGGTGTGATGGATGTGAGTTTGCTGGTGTGATGATGTGAGTTTGCTTGGTGCTGATGTGAGTTTGTTGGAGTGATGATGTGAGTTTGCTGGTGTGATGATGTGAGTTTGTTGGTGTGATGATGTGAGTTTGTTGGTGTGATGATGTGAGTTTGTAGGTGTGATGATGTGAGTTTGCTGGTGTGATGATGTGATGTTGTCTGTGTGATGATGTGAGTTTGCTGGTGTGATGATGTGAGTTTGTCTGGTGTGATGTGTGAGTTTGCTCGTGTGATGATTTGAGTTTGCTGGTGTGATGATGTGAGTTTGTTGGTGTGATGATGTGAACTTGCTGGAGTGATGATGTGAGTTTGTTGGTGTGATGATGTGAGTTTTTTGGTGTGATGATGTGAGTTTGCTGGAGTGATGTTGTGAGTTTGTTGGTGTGATGATATGAATTTGTTGGTGTGATGATGTGAGTTTGCAGGACTAATGATGTGAGTTTGTTGGTGTGATGATGTGAATTTGTTGCTGTGATGATGTGAGTTTGTTGGTGTGATGATGTGAGTTTGTTGGTGTGATGATGTGAGATTTTTGGTGTGATGATGTGAGTTTGCTGGAGTGATAATGTGAGTTTGCTGGAGTGATAATGTGAGTTTGTTGGTGTGATGATGTGAGTTTGTTGGTGTGATGATGTGAGTTTGCTGGTGTGATGATGTGAGTTTGTTGGTGTGATGATGTGAATTTGCTGGAGTGATGATGTGAGTTTGTTGGTGTGATGATGTGAGTTTGTTGGTGTGATGATGTGAGTTTGTTGGTGTGATGATGTGAGTTTGTTGGTGTGATGATGTGAGTTTGTTGGTGTGATGATGTGAGTTTGTTGGTGTGATGATGTGAGATTGTTGGTGTGATGATGTGAGTTTGCTGGAGTGATGTTGTGCGTTTGTTGGTGTGATGATGTGAGTTTGTTGGTGTGATGATGTGAGTTTGCTGGTGTGATGATGTGAGTTTGCTGGTGTGATGATGTGAGTTTGCTGGTGTGATGATGTGAGTTTGTTGGTGTGATGATGCGAGTTTGTTGGTGTGATGATGTGAGTTTGCTGGTGTGATGATGTGAGTTTGCTTGGTGTGATGATGTGAGTTTGTTGGTGTGATGATGTGAGTTTGCTGGTGTGATGATGTGAGTTTGCTTGGTGTGATGATGTGAGTTTGTTGGTGTGATGATGTGAGTTTGTTGGTGTGATGTTGTGAGTTTGTTGGTGTGATGATGTGAGTTTGTTGGTGTGATGATGTGAGTTTGTTGGTGTGATGATGTGAGTTTGTTGGTGTGATGATGTGAGTTTGTTGGTGTGATGATGTGAGTTTGTTGGTGTGATGGTGTGAGTTTGTTGGTGTGATGATGTGAGTTTGCTGGTGTGATGATGTGAGTTTGCTGGTGTGATGATGTGAGTTTGCTGGTGTGATGTTGTGAGTTTGTTGGTGTGATGATGTGAGTTTGTTGGTGTGATGATGTGAGTTTGTTGGTGTGATGATGTGAGTTTGTTGGTGTGATGATGTGAGTTTGTTGGTGTGATGATGTGAGTTTGTTGGTGTGATGATGTGAGTTTGTTGGTGTGATGATGTGAGTTTGCTGGTGTGATGATGTGAGTTTGCTGGTGTGATGGTGTGAGTTTGTTGGTGTGATGATGTGAGTTTGTTGGTGTGATGATGTGAGTTTGTTGGTGTGATGATGTGAGTTTGTGGTGTGATGATGTGAGTTTGTGGTGTGATGATGTGAGTTTGTTGGTGTGATGATGTGAGTTGCTGGTGTGATGATGTGTGTTTCCTGGTGTGATGATGTGAGTTTGCTGGTGTGATGATGTGAGTTTGTTGGTGTGATGATGTGTGTTTGCTGGTGTGATGATGTGAGTTTGCTGGTGTGATGATGTGAGTTTGTTGGTGTGATGATGTGAGTTTGCTGTGTGATGGTGTGAGGTTCTGGTTGTGATGATGTGTGTTTGTGGTGTGATGATGTGAGTTTGCTGGTGTGATGATGTGAGTTTGTTGGTGTGATGATGTGAGGTTGTTGGTGTGATGGTGTGAGATTGCTGGTGTGATGATGTGAGTTTGCTGGTGTGATGATGTGAGTTTGCTGGTGTGATGATTGGAGTTTGTTGTGTATGATGTGAGTTTGATGGTGTGATGTGTGAGTTTGCTGGTGTGATGAGTGAGCTTTGCTGGTTGATGATGTGAGTTTGCTGGTGTGATGATGTGAGTTTGTGGTGTGATGATGTGAGTTTGTGGTGTGATGATGTGAGTTTGTTGGTGTATGATGTGAGTTTGCTGGTGTGATGATGTGAGGTTGTCTGGTGTGATGATGTGAGTTTGTCTGGTGTGATGATGTGAGTTTGTTGGTGTGATGATGTGAGTTTGCTGGTGTGATGATGTGAGTTTGTTGGTGTGATGATGTGAGTTTGTTGCTGTGATGATGTGAGTTTGCTGGTGTGATGATTTGAGTTTGCTGGTGTGATGATGTGAGTTTGCTGGTGTGATGATGTGAGTTTTCTGGTGTGATGATGTGAGTTTGTTGGTGTGATGATGTGAGTTTGCTGGTGTGATGATGTGAGTTTGTTGGTGTGATGATGTGAGTTTGCTGGTGTGATGATGTGAGTTTGCTGGTGTGATGATGTGAGTTTGTTGGTGTGATGATGTGAGTTTGTCTGGTGTGATGATGTGAGTTTGCTGGTGTGATGATGTGAGTTTGCTGGAGTGATGTTGTGAGTTTGTTGGTGTGATGATCTGAATTTGTTGGTGTGATGATGTGAGTTTGCTGGTGTGATGGTGTGAGTTTGTTGGTGTGATGGTGTGAGTTTGTTGTGTGATGATGTGAGTTTGCAGGACTGATGATGTGAGTTTGTTGGTGTGATGATGTGAGTTTGTTGCTGTGATGATGTGAGTTTGTTGGTGTGATGGTGTGAGTTTGTTGATGTGATGATGTGAGTTTGTTGGTGTGATGATGTGAGTTTGTTGGCGTGATGATGTGAGTTTGCTGGTGTGATGGTGTGAGTTTGCTGGAGTGATGATGTGAGTTTGCTGCAGTGATGATGTGATTTTGTTGGTGTGATGATGTGAGTTTGTTGGTGTGATGATGTGAGTTTGCTGGTGTGATGTGTGAGTTTGTTGGTGTGATGATGTGAGTTTGTTGGTGTGTGATGTGAGTTTGCTGGTGTGATGATGTGAGTTTGTTGGTGTGATGATGTGAGGTTTGTTGGTGTGATGATGTGAGTTTGTTGGAGTGATGATGTGAGTTTGCTTGGTGTGATGATGTGAGATTGTTGGTGTGATGATGTGAGTTTGCTGGAGTGATGTTGTGAGTTTGTTGGTGTGATGATCTGAATTTGTTGGTGTGATGATGTGAGTTTGCTGGTGTGATGGTGTGAGTTTGTTGGTGTGATGGTGTGAGTTTGTTGTGTGATGATGTGAGTTTGCTGGTGTGATGATGTGAGTTTGTTGGTGTGATGATGTGAGTTTGTTGGTGTGATGATGTGAGTTTGTTGGTGTGATGATGTGAGTTTGCTGGTGTGATGATGTGAGTTTGTTGGTGTGATGATGTGAGTTTGCTGGTGTGATGATGTGAGTTTGCTGGTGTGATGATGTGAGTTTGTTGGTGTGATGATGTGAGTTTGCTGGTGTGATGATGTGAGTTTGCTGGTGTGATGATGTGAGTTTGTTGGTGTGATGATGCGAGTTTGTTGGTGTGATGATGTGAGTTTGCTGGTGTGATGATGTGAGTTTGCTTGGTGTGATGATGTGAGTTTGCTGGTGTGATGATGTGAGTTTGCTGGTGTGATGATGTGAGTTTGCTGGTGTGATGATGTGAGTTTGCTGGAGTGATGATGTGAGTTTGTTGGTGTGATGATGTGAGTTTGTTGGTGTGATGATGTGAGTTTGTTGGTGTGATGATGTGAGTTTGTTGGTGTGATGGTGTGAGTTTGTTGATGTGATGATGTGAGTTTCCTGGTGTGTCATGATGTGAGTTTGTTGGTGTGATGATATGAGTTTGCTGGAGTGATGATGCGAGTTTGTTGGTGTGATGATGTGAGTTTGCTGGTGTGATGATGTGAGTTTGTTGGTGTGATGATGTGAGTTTGTGGTGTGATGATGTGAGTTTGTTGGTGTGATGATGTGAGTTTGTTGGTGTGATGATGTGAATTTGCTGGAGTGATGATGTGACTTTGTTGGTGTGATGATGTGAGTTTGTTGGTGTGATGATGTGAGTTTGTTGGTGTGATGATGTGAGTTTGTTGGTGTGATGATGTGAGTTTGTGGTGTGATGATGTGAGTTTGTTGGTGTGATGATGTGAGTTTGTTGGTGTGATGATGTGAGTTTGTGGTGTGATGTGTGAGTTTGTTGGTGTGATGATGTGAGTTTGCTGGTGTGATGATGTGAGTTTGCTGGTGTGATGGTGTGATTTGCTGGTGTGATGATGTGAGTTTGTGGTGTGATGATGTGAGTTTGCTGGTGTGATGTGTGAGTTTGTTGGTGTGATGATGTGAGGTTGTTGGTGTGATGGTGTGAGTTTGTTGGTGTGATGATGTGAGGTTGTTGGTGTGATGGTGTGAGTTTGTTGGTGTGATGATGTGAGGTTGTTGGTGTGATGATGTGAGTTTGTTGGTGTGATGATGTGAGGTTGTTGGTGTGATGGTGCGAGTTTGCTGGTGTGATGTGAGTTTCCTGGTGCGATGATGTGAGTTTGTTGCTGTGATGATGTGAGTTTGTTGGTGTGATTATGTGAGTTTGCTAGTCTGATGATGCGAGTTTGCTGGTGTAACAGTCTGAGTTTGCTGGTGTGATGATGTGAGTTTGCTGTGTAATAGTGTGAGTTTGTTGGTGTGATGATGTGAGTTTGCTGGTGTGATGATGTGAGTTTGCTGAGTGATGACGTGAGTTTGTTGGTGTGATGATGTGAGTTTGCTGGTGTGATCATGTGAGTTTGCTGGTGTCATGGTGTGAGTTTGTTGGTGTGACGATGTGAGTTTGCTGGTGTGATGGTGTGAGTTTGCTGGAGTGATGATGTGAGTTGGCTGGAGTGATGATGTGAGTTTGTTGGTGTGATGTGAGTTGTGAGTTTGTCTGGTGTGATGATGTGAGTTTGTTGGTGTGATGATGTGAGTTTGATGGTGTGATGATGTGAGTTTGTTGGTGTGATGATGTGAGTTTGCTGGTGTGATGATGTGAGTTTGCTGGTGTGATGATGTGAGTTTGTTGGTGTGATGATGTGAGTTTGCTGGTGTGATGATGTGAGTTTGTTGGTGTGATGATGTGAGTTTGCTGTTGTGATGATGTGAGTTTGCTGGTGTGATGATGTGAGTTTGCTGGTGTGATGATGTGAGTTTGTTGGTGTGATGATGTGAGTTTGTTGGTGTGATGATGTGAGTTTGCTGGTGTGATGGTGTGAGTTTGCTGGTGTGATGATGTGAGTTTGCTGGTGTGATGATGTGAGTTTGCTGGTGTGATGATGTGAGTTTGTTGGTGTGATGGTGTGAGTTTGTTGGTGTGATGATGTGAGTTTGCTGGTGTGATGATGTGAGTTTGTTGGTGTGATGATGTGAGTTTGCTGGTGTGATGATGTGAGTTTGTTGGTGTGATGATGTGAGTTTGTTGGTGTGATGATGTGAGTTTGTTGGTGTGATGATGTGAGTTTGTTGGTGTGATGATGTGAGTTTGTTGGTGTGATGATGTGAGTTTGTTGCTGTGATGATGTGAGTTTGTTGGTGTGATGATGTGAGTTTGTTGGTGTGATGATGTGAGTTTGTTGGTGTGATGGTGTGAGTTTGTTGGTGTGATGATGTGAGTTTGTTGGTGTGATGATGTGAGGTTGTTGGTGTGATGATGTGAGTTTGCTGGTGTGATGATGTGAGTTTGTTGGTGTGATGATGTGAGTTTGTTGGTGTGATGATGTGAGTTTGTTGGTGTGATGATGTGAGTTTGCTGGTGTGATGATGTGAGTTTGTTGGTGTGATGATGTGAGTTTGCTGGTGTGATGATGTGAGTTTGTTGGTGTGATGATGTGAGGTTGCTGGTGTGATGATGTGAGTTTGTTGGTGTGATGATGTGAGGTTGTTGGTGTGATGATGTGAGTTTGTTGGTGTGATGATGTGAGTTTGTTGGTGTGATGATGTGAGTTTGTTGGTGTGATGATGTGAGTTTGTTGGTGTGATGATGGAGTTTGTGGTGTGATGATGTGAGTTTGCTGGTGTGATGATGTGAGTTTGTTGGTGTGATGATGTGAGTTTGTTGGTGTGATGATGTGAGTTTGCTGGTGTGATGATGTGAGTTTGTTGGTGTGATGATGTGAGTTTGTTGGTGTGATTATGTGAGTTTGCTAGTCTGATGATACGAGTTTGCTGGTGTAACAGTGCGAGTTTGCTGGTGTGATGATGTGAGTTTGCTGTGTAATGGTGTGAGTTTGTTGGTGTGATGATGTGAGTTTGCTGGTGTGATGATGTGAGTTTGCTGGTGTGATGGTGTGAGTTTGTTGGTGTGATGATGTGAGTTTGCTGGTGTGATGGTGTGAGTTTGCTGGAGTGATGGTGTGAGTTTGTTGGTGTGACTGATGTGAGTTTGCTGGTGTGATGGTGTGAGTTTGCTGGAGTGATGATGTGAGTTGGCTGGAGTGATGATGTGAGTTTGTTGGTGTGATGATGTGAGTTTGTTGTTGTGATGATGTGAGTTTGCTGGAGTGATGATGTGAGTTTGTTGGTGTGATGATGTGAGTTTGTTGGTGTGATGATGTGAGTTTGTTGGTGTGACGATGTGAGTTTGTGGAGTGATGATGTGAGTTTGTTGGTGTGATGATGTGAGTTTGTGGTTGTGATGATGTGAGTTTGCTGGTGTGATGATGTGAGTTTGCTGGTGTGATGATGTGAGTGTCTATGTGATGATGTGAGTTTGCTGGATGTGATGATGTGAGGTTTGCTGGTGTGATGGTGTGAGTTTGTTGGTGTGATGGTGTGAGTTTGTTGTGTGATGATGTGAGTTTGCAGGACTGATGATGTGAGTTTGTTGGTGTGATGATGTGAGTGTTGTTGGGTGTGATGGATGTGAATTGTTGCTGTTGATGATGTGAGTTTGCTTGGTGTGATGATGTGAGTTTGTTGGTGTGAAGATGTGAGTTTGTTGGTGTGATGGTTGAGTTTGTTGGTGGATTGGATGTGAGTTGCTGGTGGATGATGTGAGTTTGTGGTGTGATGATGATGAGTTTGCTGCTGTGATGATGTGAGTTTGTGGTGTGATGATGTGAGTTTGTTGGTGTGATGACTGTGAGTTTGTTGGTGTGATGATGTGAGTTTGTCTGGTGTGATGATGTGAGTTCGCTGGTGTGATGATGTGAGTTTGCTGGTGTGATGATGTGAGTTTGTCTGTATGATGATGTGAGTTTGCTGGAGTGATGATGTGAGTTTGTTGGTGTGATGATGTGAGTTTGTTGGTGTGATGATGTGAGTTTGCTGGAGTGATGATGTGAGTTTGTAGGTGTGATGATGTGAGTTTCCTGGTGTGATGATGTGAGTTTGCTGGTGTGATGATGTGAGTTTGCTGGTGTGATGATGGAGTTTGTTGGTGTGATGATGTGAGTTTGCTGGTGTGATGATGTGAGTTTGTTGGTGTGATGATGTGAGTTTGTTGGTGTGATGATGTGAGTTTGCTGGTGTGATGATGTGAGTTTGTTGGTGTGATGATGTGAGTTTGCTGGTGTGATGATGTGAGTTTGCTGGTGTGATGATGTGAGTTTGTTGGTGTGATGATGTGAGTTTGTTGGTGTGATGATGTGAGTTTGTTGGTGTGATGATGTGAGTTTGTTGGTGTGATGATGTGAGTTTGTTGGTGTGATGGTGCGAGTTTGTTGGTGTGATGGTGTGAGTTTGCTGGTGTGATGATGTGAGTTTGCTGGTGTGATGATGTGAGTTTGCTGGTGTGATGATGTGAGTTTGTTGGTGTGATGATGTGAGTTTGCTGGTGTGATGATGTGAGTTTGTTGGTGTGATGATGTGAGGTTGTTGGTGTGATGGTGTGAGTTTGTTGGTGTGATGATGTGAGTTTGTTGGTGTGATGGTGTGAGTTTGTTGGTGTGATGATGTGAGTTTGCTGCTGTGATGATGTGAGTTTGTTGGTGTGATGATGTGAGGTTGTTGGTGTGATGATGTGAGTTTGTTGGTGTGATGTGAGTTTCCTGGTGTGATGATGTGAGTTTGTTGGTGTGATGATGTGAGTTTGTTGGTGTGATGATGTGAGTTTGCTAGTCTGATGATGCGAGTTTGCTGGTGTAACAGTCTGAGTTTGCTGGTGTGATGATGTGAGTTTGCTGTGAAATAGTGGTGAGTTTGTTGGTGTGATGATGTGAGTTTGCTGGTGTGATGATGTGAGTTTGCTGAAGTGATGACGTGAGTTTGCTGGTGTGATGATGTGAGTTTGCTGGTGTGATCATGTGAGTTTGCTGGTATCATGGTGTGAGTTTGTTGGTGTGACGATGTGAGTTTGCTGGTGTGATGGTGTGAGTTTGCTGGAGTGATGATGTGAGTTTGTTGGTGTGATGATGTGAGTTTGCTGGAGTGATAATGTGAGTTTGTTGGTGTGATGATGTGAGTTTGTTGGTGTGATGATGTGAGTTTGTTGGTGTGATGATGTGAGTTTGATGGAGTGATATGTGAGTTTGCTGGTGTGATGGTGTGAGTTTGCTGGAGTGATGATGTGAGTTTGCTTGAGTGATAATGTGAATTTGCTGGAGTGATAATGTGAGTTTGTTGGTGTGATGATGTGAGTTTGCTGGTGTGATGATGTGAGTTTGCTGGTGTGATGATGTGAGTTTGCTGATGTGATGATGTGAGTTTGCTGGAGTGATGATGTGAGTTTGCTGGTGTGATGATGTGAGTTTGTTGGTGTGATGATGTGAGTTTGCTGGTGTGATGATGTGAGTTTGCTGGTGTGATGATGTGAGTTTGCTGGTGTGATGATGTGAGTTTGTTGGTGTGATGATGTGAGTTTGTGGTGTGATGATGTGAGTTTGTTGGTGTGATGATGTGAGTTTGTTGGTGTGATGATGTGAGTTTGTTGGTGTGATGATGTGAGTTTGTTGGTGTGATGATGTGAGTTTGTTGGTGTGATGATGTGAGTTTGTTGGTGTGATGATGTTTGGTGTGATGATGTGAGTTTGTTGGTGTGATGATGTGAGTTTGTTGGTTGTGATGATGTGAGTTGCTGGTGTGATGATGTGAGTTTGCTGGTGTGATGATGTGAGTTTGTCTGGTGTGATGATGTGAGTTTGCTGGTGTGATGATGTGAGTTTGTTGGTGTGATGATGTGAGTTTGCTGGTGTGATGATGTGAGTTTGCTGGTGTGATGATGTGAGTTTGTGGTGTGATGATGTGAGTTTGCTGGTGTGATGATGTGAGTTTGCTGGTGTGATGATGTGAGTTTGCTGGTGTGATGATGTGAGTTTGTTGGTGTGATGATGTGAGTTTGTTGGTGTGACGATGTGAGTTTGCTGGTGTGATGGTGTGAGTTTGCTGGAGTGATGATGTGAGTTTGCTGGTGTGATGATGTGAGTTTGCTGGTGTGATAATGTGAGTTTGTTGGTGTGATGATGTGAGTTTGTTGGTGTGATGATGTGAGTTTGCTTGTGTGATGATGTGAGTTTGCTGGTGTGATGATGTGAGTTTGTTGGTGTGATGATGTGAGTTTGCTGGTGTGATGATGTGAGTTTGCTGGTGTGATGATGTGAGTTTGCTGGTGTGATGATGTGAGTTTGTTGGTGTGATGATGCGAGTTTGTTGGTGTGATGATGTGAGTTTGTTGGTGTGATGATGTGAGTTTGCTGGTGTGATGATGTGAGTTTGTTGGTGTGATGATGTGAGTTTGTTGGTGTGATGATGTGAGTTTGCTGGTGTGATGATGTGAGTTTGCTGGTGTGATGGTGTGAGTTTGCTGGTGTGATGATGTGAGTTTGCTGGAGTGATGATGTGAGTTTGTTGGTGTGATGATGTGAGTTTGCTGGAGTGATAATATGAGTTTGTTGGTGTGATGATGTGAGTTTGTTGGTGTGATGATGTGAGTTTGCTGGTGTGATGATGTGAGTTTGTTGGTGTGATGATGTGAGTTTGCTGGTGTGATGATGTGAGTTTGCTGGTGTGATGATGTGAGTTTGTGGTGTGATGATGTGAGTTGTCTGGTGTGATGATGTGAGTTTGCTGGTGTGATGATGTGAGTTTGTTGGTGTGATGATGTGAGTTTGTTGGTGTGATGATGTGAGTTTGTTGGTGTGATGATGTGAGTTTGTTGGTGTGATGATGTGAGTTTGTTGGTGTGATGATGTGAGTTTGCTGGTGTGATGATGTGAGTTTGTTGGTGTGATGATGTGAGTTTGTCTGGTGTGATGATGTGAGTTTGCTGGTGTGATGATGTGAGTTTGTTGGTGTGATGATGTGAGTTTGTTGGTGTGATGATGTGAGTTTGTTGGTGTGATGATGTGAGTTTGCTGGTGTGATGATGTGAGTTTGTTGGTGTGATGATGTGAGTTTGCTGGTGTGATGATGTGAGTTTGTTGGTGTGATGATGTGAGTTTGTTGGTGTGATGATGTGAGTTTGCTGGAGTGATGTTGTGAGTTTGTTGGTGTGATGATATGAATTTGTTGGTGTGATGATGTGAGTTTGCTGGTGTGATGATGTGAGTTTGCTGGTGTGATGATGTGAGTTTGTTGGTGTGATGATGTGAGTTTGCAGGACTGATGATGTGAGTTTGTTGGTGTGATGATGTGAATTTGTTGCTGTGATGATGTGAGTTTGTTGGTGTGATGATGTGAGTTTGTTGGTGTGATGATGTGAGTTTGTTGGTGTGATGATGTGAGTTTGCTGGTGTGATGATGTGAGTTTGTTGGTGTGATGATGTGAGTTTGTTGGTGTGATGATGTGAGTTTGCTTGGTGTGATGATGTGAGTTTGTTGGTGTGATGATGTGAGTTTGTTGGTGTGATGATGTGAGTTTGTTGGTGTGATGATGTGAGTTTGTTGGTGTGATGGTGTGAGTTTGCTGGTGTGATGATGTGAGTTTGCTGGTGTGATGATGTGAGTTTGCTGGTGTGATGATGTGAGTTTGTTGGTGTGATGATGTGAGTTTGTTGGTGTGATGATGTGAGTTTGCTGGTGTGATGGTGTGAGTTTGTGGTGTGATGATGTGAGTTTGCTGGTGTGATGATGTGAGTTTGTTGGTGTGATGATGTGAGTTTGCTGGTGTGATGATGTGAGTTTGTTGGTGTGATGATGTGAGTTTGTGGTGTGATGATGTGAGGTTGTTGGTGTGATGATGTGAGTTTGTTGGTGTGATGATGTGAGTTTGTTGGTGTGATGATGTGAGTTTGCTGGTGTGATGATGTGAGTTTGCTGGTGTGATGATGTGAGTTTGCTGGTGTGATGATGTGAGTTTGCTGGTGTGATGTGAGTTTGTTGGTGATGATGTGAGTTTGTTGGAGTGATGATGTGAGTTTGTTGGTGTGATGATGTGAGTTTGTTGGTGTGATGATGTGAGTTTGCTTGGTGTGATGATGTGAGTTTGTTGGTGTGATGATGTGAGTTTGTGGTGTGATGATGTGAGTTTGTTGGTGTGATGATGTGAGTTTGCTGGTGTGATGATGTGAGTTTGTTGGTGTGATGATGTGAGTTTGTTGGTGTGATGTGTGAGTTTGCTGGTGTGATGTGTGAGTTTGCTGGTGTGATGATGTGAGTTTGTGGTGTGATGATGTGAGTTTCCTAGTCTGATGATGCGCGTTTGCTGGTGTGATGATGTGAGTTTGTTGGTGAGATGATGTGAGTTTGTTGGTGTGATGATGTGAGTTTGCTGCTGTGATGATGTGAGTTTGTTGGTGTGGTGATGGGAGTTTGCTGGTGTGATGATGGAGTTTGCTGGTGTGATGATGTGAGTTTGCTGGTGTGATGATGTGAGTTTGTGGTGTGATGATGTGAGTTTGCTGGTGTGATGATGTGAGTTTGCTGGTGTGATGATGTGAGTTTGCTGGTGTGATGATGTGAGTTTGCTGGGTGATGATGTGAGTTTGCTGGTGTGATGATGTGAGTTTGCTGGTGTGATGATGTGAGTTTGCTTGGTGTGATGATGTGAGTTTGCTTGGTGTGATGATGTGAGTTTGCTGGTGTGATGATGTGAGTTTGCTGGAGTGATGATGTGAGTTTGCTGTGTGATGATGTGAGTTTGTTGGTGTGATGATGTGAGTTTGTTGGTGTGATGATGTGAGTTTGTTGATGTGATGATGTGAGTTTCCTGGTGTGATGATGTGAGTTTGTTGGTGTGATGATATGAGTTTGCTGGTGTGATGATGCGAGTTTGTTGGTGTGATGGTGTGAGTTTGCTGGAGTGATGATGTGAGTTTGCTGGAGTGATGTTGTGCGTTTGTTGGTGTGATGATGTGAGTTTGTTGGTGTGATGATGTGAGTTTGCTGGTGTGATGATGTGAGTTTGCTGGTGTGATGATGTGAGTTTGCTGGTGTGATGATGTGAGTTTGTTGCTGTGATGATGTGAGTTTGCTGGTGTGATGATGTGAGTTTGCTGATGTGATGAATTGAGTTTGTTGGTGTGATGATGTGAATTTGCTGGAGTGATGATGCGAGTTTGCTGGTGTGATGATGTGAGTTTGTTGGTGTGATGATGTGAGTTTGCAGGAGTGATGATGTGAGTTTGTTGGTGTGATGATGTGAGTTTGTTGGAGTGATGATGTGAGTTTGTTGGTGTGATGATGTGAGTTTGTTGGTGTGATGATGTGAGTTTGCTGGTGTGATAATGTGAGTTTGTTGGTGTGATGATGTGAGTTTGTTGGTGTGATGTTGTGAGTTTGTCTGGTGTGATGATGTGAGTTTGCTGGTGTGATGATGTGAGTTTGCTGGTGTGATGATGTGAGTTTGCTGGTGTGATGATGTGAGTTTGCTGGTGTGATGATGTGAGTTTGTTGGTGTGTGATGTGGTGTGATGATGTGAGTTTGCTGGTGTGATGATGTGAGTTTGCTGGTGTGATGATGTGAGTTTGCTGGAGTGATGATGTGAGTTTGTTGGTGTGATGATGTGAGTTTGTTGGTGTGATGATGTGAGTTTGCTGGTGTGATGATGTGAGTTTGCTGGTGTGATGATGTGAGTTTGCTGGTGTGATGATGTGAGTTTGTTGGTGTGATGATGTGAGTTTGCTGGTGTGATGATGTGAGTTTCCTGGTGTGATGATGTGAGTTTGTTGGTGTGATGATGTGAGTTTGTTGGTGTGATGATGTGAGTTTGTTGGTGTGATGATGTGAGTTTGTTGGTGTGATGATGTGAGTTTGTTGGTGTGATGGTGTGAGTTTGCTGGTGTGATGATGTGAGTTTGCTGGTGTGATGATGTGAGTTTGCTGGTGTGATGATGTGAGTTTGCTGGTGTGATGATGTGAGTTTGTTGGTGTGATGATGTGAGTTTGCTGGTGTGATGATGTGAGTTTGTTGGTGTGATGATGTGAGTTTGCTGGTGTGATGATGTGAGTTTGTTGGTGTGATGATGTGAGTTTGCTGGTGTGATGATGTGAGTTTGCTGGTGTGATGTGTGAGTTTGCTGGTGTGATGATGTGAGTTTGTTGGTGTGATGATGTGAGTTTGTTGTGTGATGATGTGAGTTTGTTGGTGTGATGATGTGAGTTTGTTGGTGTGATGATGTGAGTTTGTTGGTGTGATGTGTGAGTTTTTTGGTGTGATGATGTGAGTTTGTTGGTGTGATGATATGAATTTGTTGGTGTGATGATGTGAGTTTGTTGGTGTGATGATGTGAGTTTGCTGGTGTGATGATGTGAGTTTGTTGGTGTGATGATGTGAGTTTGTTGGTGTGATGGTGTGAGTTTGCTGGTGTGATGATGTGAGTTTGTTGGTGTGATGATGTGAGTTTGCTGGTGTGATGATGTGAGTTTGCTGGTGTGATGATGTGAGTTTGTTGGTGTGATGATGTGAGTTTGTTGGTGTGATGATGTGAGTTTGTTGGTGTGATGATGTGAGTTTGTTGGTGTGATGATGTGAGTTTGTTGGTGTGATGATGTGAGTTTCTTGGTGTGATGATGTGAGTTTGTTTGCTGTGATGATGTGAGTTTGTTGGTGTGATGATGTGAGTTTGCTGGTGTGATGATGTGAGTTTGCTGGTGTGATGATGTGAGTTTGTCTGGTGTGATGATGTGAGTTTGCTGGTGTGATGATGTGAGTTTGTGGTGTGATGATGTGAGTTTGTTGGTGTGATGATGTGAGTTTGTTGGTGTGATGATGTGAGTTTGCTGGTGTGATGTTGTGAGTTTGTTGGTGTGATGATGTGAGTTTGCTGGTGTGATGATGTGAGTTTGCTGGTGTGATGATGTGAGTTGTTGGTGTGATGATGTGAGTTTGTTGGTGTGATGATGTGAGTTTGTTGGTGTGATGATGTGAGTTTGTTGGTGTGATGATGTGAATTTGCTGGAGTGATGATGTGAGTTTATTGGTGTGATGATGTGAGTTTTTTGGTGTGATGATGTGAGTTTGCTAGTCTGATGATGCGCGTTTGCTGGTGTGATGATGTGAGTTTGTTGGTGTGATGATGTGAGTTTGTTGGTGTGATGATGTGAGTTTGCTGCTGTGATGATGTGAGTTTGTTGGTGTGATGATGGGAGGTTGTTGGTGTGATGATGTGAGTTTTGTTGGTGTGATGATGTGAGTTTGTTGTGTGATGATGTGAGTTTGTTGGTGTGATGATGTGAGTTTGCTGGTGTGATGATGTGAGTTTGCTGGTGTGATGATGTGAGTTTGTTGGTGTGATGATGTGAGTTTGTTGGTGTGATGATGTGAGTTTGTTGGTGTGATGTGTGAGTTTGTTGGTGTGATGATGTGAGTTTGCTGGTGTGATGATGTGAGTTTGTTGGTGTGATGATGTGAGTTTGTTGGTGTGATGATGTGAGTTTGTTGGTGTGATGATGTGAGTTTGTTGGTGTGATGATGTGAGTTTGTTGGTGTGATGATGTGAGTTTGTTGGTGTGATGATGTGAGTTTGCTGGTGTGATGATGTGAGTTTGTTGGTGTGATGATGTGAGTTTGCTGGTGTGATGATGTGAGTTTGTTGGTGTGATGATGTGAGTTTGTTGGTGTGATGATGTGAGTTTGTTGGTGTGATGATGTGAGTTTGTTGGTGTGATGATGTGAGTTTGTTGGTGTGATGATGTGAGTTTGTTGGTGTGATGATGTGAGTTTGCTTGGTGTGATGATGTGAGTTTGCTGGTGTGATGATGTGAGTTTGTTGGTGTGATGATGTGAGTTTGCTGGTGTGATGATGTGAGTTTGTTGGTGTGATGATGTGAGTTTGCTTGGTGTGATGATGTGAGTTTGCTGGTGTGATGATGTGAGTTTGTTGGTGTGATGATGTGAGTTTGCTGGTGTGATGATGTGAGTTTGCTGGTGTGATGATGTGAGTTTGTTGGTGTGATGATGTGAGTTTGCTTGGTGTGATGATGTGAGTTTGTTGGTGTGATGATGTGAGTTTGTTGTGTGATGATGTGAGTTTGTTGGTGTGATGATGTGAGTTGTTGGTGTGATGATGTGAGTTTGTTGGTGTGATGATGTGAGTTTGCTGGTGTGATGATGTGAGTTTGCTGGTGTGATGATGTGAGTTTGTTGGTGTGATGATGTGAGTTTGTTGGTGTGATGATGTGAGTTTGTTGGTGTGATGATGTGAGTTTGTTGTGTGATGATGTGAGTTTGCTGGTGTGATGATGTGAGTTTGCTTGGTGTGATGATGTGAGTTTGTTGGTGTGATGATGTGAGTTTGCTGGTGTGATGATGTGAGTTTGTTGGTGTGATGATGAGAGTTTGTTGGTGTGATGATGTGAGTTTGTGGTGTGATGATGTGAGTTTGTTGGTGTGATGATGTGAGTTTGTTGATGTGATGATGTGAGTTTGCTGGTGTGATGATGTGAGTTTGCTGGTGTGATGGTGCGAATTTGCTGGTGTGATGGTGTGAGTTTGTTGGTGTGATGATGTGAGTTTGCAGGACTGATGATGTGAGTTTGTTGGTGTGATGATGTGAGTTTGTTGCTGTGATGATGTGAGTTTGTTGGTGTGATGATGTGAGTTTGTTGGTGTGATGATGTGAGTTTGTTGGTGTGATGATGTGAGTTTGTTGGTGTGATGATGTGAGTTTGTTGGTGTGATGATGTGAGTTTGTTGGTGTGATGATGTGAGTTTGTTGGTGTGATGATGTGAGTTTGTTGGTGTGATGATGTGAGTTTGTTGTGTGATGATGTGAGTTTGTTGGTGTGATGATGTGAGTTTGCTGGTGTGATGATGTGAGTTTGCTGGTGTGATGATGTGAGTTTGCTGGTGTGATGATGTGAGTTTGTTGGTGTGATGATGTGAGTTTGCTTGTGTGATGATGTGAGTTTGTTGGTGTGATGATGTGAGTTTGTTGGTGTGATGATGTGAGTTTGCTGGTGTGATGATGTGAGTTTGTTGGTGTGATGATGTGAGTTTGTTGGTGTGATGATGTGAGTTTGTTGGTGTGATGATGTGAGTTTGCTGGTGTGATGATGTGAGTTTGTTGGTGTGATGATGTGAGTTTGTTGGTGTGATGATGTGAGTTTGCTGGTGTGATGATGTGAGTTTGCTGGTGTGATGATGTGAGTTTGTGGTGTGATGATGTGAGTTTGTTGGTGTGATGATGTGAGTTTGCTGTGTGATGATGTGAGTTTGTCTGGTGTGATGATGTGAGTTTGCTGGTGTGATGATGTGAGTTTGCTGTGTGATGGTGTGAGTTTGTTGGTGTGATGATGTGAGTTTGCTGGTGTGATGATGTGAGTTTGCTGGTGTGATGATGTGAGTTTGTTGGTGTGATGATGTGAGTTTGCTGGTGTGATGGTGTGAGTTTGCTGGTGTGATGATGTGAGTTTGCTGGTGTGATGATGTGAGTTTGCTGGTGTGATGATGTGAGTTTGTTGGTGTGATGATGTGAGTTTGTTGGTGTGATGATGTGAGTTTGTTGGTGTGATGATGTGAGTTTGTTGGTGTGATGATGTGAGTTTGCTGGTGTGATGATGTGAGTTTGTTGGTGTGATGATGTGAGTTTGTTGGTGTGATGATGTGAGTTTGTTGGTGTGATGATGTGAGTTTGTTGGTGTGATGATGTGAGTTTGTTGGTGTGATGATGTGAGTTTGTTGGTGTGATGATGTGAGTTTGTTGGTGTGATGATGTGAGTTTGTTGGTGTGATGATGTGAGTTTGCTGGTGTGATGATGTGAGTTTGTTGGTGTGATGATGTGAGTTTGTTGGTGTGATGATGTGAGTTTCGTTGGTGTGATGATGTGAGTTTGTTGGTGTGATGATGTGAGTTTGTTGGTGTGATGATGTGAGTTTGTTGGTGTGATGATGTGAGTTTGCTGGTGTGATGATGTGAGTTTGCTGGTGTGATGTGTGAGTTTGTTGGTGTGATGATGCAGAGTTTGCTGGTGTGATGATGTGAGTTTCCTGGTGTGATGATGTGAGTTTGTTGGTGTGATGATGTGAGTTTGTTGGTGTGATGGTGTGAGTTTGTTGGTGTGATGATGTGAGTTTGTGGTGTGATGGTGTGAGTTTGTGGTGTGATGATGAGTTTGCTGGTGTGATGATGTGAGTTTGTTGGTGTGATGATGTGAGTTTGCTGGTGTGATGGTGTGAGTTTGCTGGTGTGATGATGTGAGTTGTCTGGTGTGATGATGTGAGTTTGCTGTGTAATAGTGTGAGTTTGTTGGTGTGATGATGTGAGTTTGCTGGTGTGATGATGTGAGTTTGCTGAAGTGATGACGTGAGTTTGTTGGTGTGATGATGTGAGTTTGCTGGTGTGATCATGTGAGTTTGCTGGTATCATGGTGTGAGTTTGTTGGTGTGACGATGTGAGTTTGCTGGTGTGATGGTGTGAGTTTGCTGGAGTGATGATGTGAGTTGGCTGGAGTGATGATGTGAGTTTGTTGGTGTGATGATGTGAGTTTGTTGTTGTGATGATGTGAGTTTGCTGGAGTGATGATGTGAGTTTGTTGGTGTGATGATGTGAGTTTGATGGAGTGATAATGTGAGTTTGTTGGTGTGATGATGTGAGTTTGTTGGTGTGATGATGTGAGTTTGCTTGTGTGATGATGTGAGTTTGCTGGTGTGATAATGTGAGTTTGTTGGTGTGATGATGTGAATTTGCTGGAGTGATGATGTGAGTTTGTCTATGTGATGATGTGAGTTTTTTGGTGTGATGATGTGAGTTTGCTAGTCTGATGATGCGAGTTTGCTGGTGTAACAGTGTGAGTTTGCTGGTGTGAAAATGTGAGTTTGCTGTGTAATGGTGTGAGTTTGTTGGTGTGATGATGTGAGTTTGCTGGTGTGATCATGGGAGTTTGCTGGTGTGATCATGTGAGTTTGCTGGTGTCATGGTGTGAGTTTGTTGGTGTGACGATGTGAGAGTGCTGGTGTGATGGTGTGAGTTTGCTGGAGTGATGATGTGAGTTTGCTGGAGTGATAATGTGATTTTGTTGGTGTGATGATGTGAGATTGTTGGTGTGATGATGTGAGTTTGCTGGAGTGATGTTGTGAGTTTGTTGGTGTGATGATGTGAGTTTGTTGGTGTGATGATGTGTGTTTGCTGGTGTGATGATGTGAGTTTGCTGGTGTGATGATGTGAGTTTGTCTTTGTGATGATGTGAGTTTGCTGGAGTGATGATGTGAGTTTGTTGGTGTGATGATGTGAGTTTGTTGGTGTGATGATGTGAGTTTGTTGGTTTGATGATGTGAGTTTGTAGGTGTGATGGTGTGAATTTCCTGGTGTGATGATGTGTGTTTCCTGGTGTGATGATGTGAGTTTGCTGGTGTGATGATGTGAGTTTGTTGGTGTGATGGTGTGAGTTTGTTGATGTGATGATGTGAGTTTGCTTGTGTGATGATGTGAGTTTGCTGGTGTGATAATGTGAGTTTGTTGGTGTGATGATGTGAATTTGCTGGAGTGATGATGTGAGTTTGTCTATGTGATGATGTGAGTTTTTTGGTGTGATGATGTGAGTTTGCTAGTCTGATGATGCGAGTTTGCTGGTGTAACAGTGTGAGTTTGCTGGTGTGAAAATGTGAGTTTGCTGTGTAATGGTGTGAGTTTGTTGGTGTGATGATGTGAGTTTGCTGGTGTGATCATGGGAGTTTGCTGGTGTGATCATGAAAAGTTTGCTGGTGTCATGGTGTGAGTTTGTTGGTGTGACGATGTGAGAGTGCTGGTGTGATGGTGTGAGTTTGCTGGAGTGATGATGTGAGTTTGCTGGAGTGATAATGTGATTTTGTTGGTGTGATGATGTGAGATTGTTGGTGTGATGATGTGAGTTTGCTGGAGTGATGTTGTGAGTTTGTTGGTGTGATGATGTGAGTTTGTTGGTGTGATGATGTGTGTTTGCTGGTGTGATGATGTGAGTTTGCTGGTGTGATGATGTGAGTTTGTCTTTGTGATGATGTGAGTTTGCTGGAGTGATGATGTGAGTTTGTTGGTGTGATGATGTGAGTTTGTTGGTGTGATGATGTGAGTTTGTTGGTTTGATGATGTGAGTTTGTAGGTGTGATGGTGTGAATTTCCTGGTGTGATGATGTGTGTTTCCTGGTGTGATGATGTGAGTTTGCTGGTGTGATGATGTGAGTTTGTTGGTGTGATGGTGTGAGTTTGTTGATGTGATGATGTGAGTTTCCTGGTGTGTCATGATGTGAGTTTGTTGGTGTGATGATATGAGTTTGCTGGTGTGATGATGCGAGTTTGTTGGTGTGATGATGTGAGTTTGTTGTTGTGATGATGTGAATTTGTTGCTGTGATGGTTTGACTTTGTTGGTGTGATGATGTGAGTTAGTTGGTGTGATGGTGTGAGTTTGTTGATGTGATGATGTGAGTTTGTTGGTGTGATGATGTGAGTTTGTTGGTGTGATGATGTGAGTTTGTTGGTGTGATGGTGCGAGTTTGTTGGTGTGATGGTGTGAGTTTGCTGGTGTGATGATGTGAGTTTGCTGGTGTGATGATGTGAGTTTGCTGGTGTGATGATGTGAGTTTGTTGGTGTGATGATGTGAGTTTGCTGGGGTGATGGTGTGAGTTTGTTGGTGTGATGATGTGAGGTTGTTGGTGTGATGGTGTGAGTTTGTTGGTGTGATGATGTGAGGTTGTTGGTGTGATGGTGTGAGTTTGTTGGTGTGATGATGCAAGTTTGCTGCTGTGATGATGTGAGTTTGTTGGTGTGATGATGTGAGGTTGTTGGTGTGATGGTGCGAGTTTGCTGGTGTGATGTGAGTTTCCTGGTGCGATGATGTGAGTTTGTTGGTGTGATGATGTGAGTTTGTTGGTGTGATTATGTGAGTTTGCTAGTCTGATGATGCGAGTTTGCTGGTGTAACAGTCTGAGTTTGCTGGTGTGATGATGTGAGTTTGCTGTGTAATAGTGTGAGTTTGTTGGTGTGATGATGTGAGTTTGCTGGTGTGATGATGTGAGTTTGCTGAAGTGATGACGTGAGTTTGTTGGTGTGATGATGTGAGTTTGCTGGTGTGATCATGTGAGTTTGCTGGTATCATGGTGTGAGTTTGTTGGTGTGACGATGTGAGTTTGCTGGTGTGATGGTGTGAGTTTGCTGGAGTGATGATGTGAGTTGGCTGGAGTGATGATGTGAGTTTGTTGGTGTGATGATGTGAGTTTGTTGTTGTGATGATGTAAATTTGTTGCGGTGATGGTTTGACTTTGTTGGTGTGATGATGTGAGTTTGTTGGTGTGATGGTGTGAGTTTGTTGATGTGATGATGTGAGTTTGTTGGTGTGATGATGTGAGTTTGTTGGTGTGATGATGTGAGTTTGTTGGTGTGATGGTGCGAGTTCGTTGGTGTGATGGTGTGAGTTTGCTGGTGTGATGATGTGAGTTTGCTGGTGTGATGATGTGAGTTTGCTGGTGTGATGATGTGAGTTTGTTGGTGTGATGATGTGAGTTTGCTGGGGTGATGGTGTGAGTTTGTTGGTGTGATGGTGTGAGTTTGCTGGTGTGATGACGTGAGTTTCCTGGTGTGATGATGTGAGTTTGTTGGTGTGATTATGTGAGTTTGCTAGTCTGATGATGCGAGTTTGCTGGTGTAACAGTGTGAGTTTGCTGGTGTGATGATGTGAGTTTGCTGTGTAATAGTGTGAGTTTGTTGGTATGATGATGTGAGTTTGCGGGTGTGATGGTGTGAGTTTGCTGGTGTGATAGTGTGAGTTTGTTGGTGTGATGATGCAAGCTTGCTGGTGTGTTGATGTGAGTTTCCTGGTGTGATGATGTGAGTTTGTTGGTGTGATGATGTGAGGTTGTTGGTGTGATGGTGTGAGTTTGTTGGTGTGATGATGTGAGGTTGTTGGTGTGATGGTGTGAGTTTGTTGGTGTGATGATGCAAGTTTGCTGCTGTGATGATGTGAGTTTGTTGGTGTGATGATGTGAGGTTGTTGGTGTGATGGTGCGAGTTTGCTGGTGTGATGTGAGTTTCCTGGTGCGATGATGTGAGTTTGTTGGTGTGATGATGTGAGTTTGTTGGTGTGATTATGTGAGTTTGCTAGTCTGATGATGCGAGTTTGCTGGTGTAACAGTGTGAGTTTGCTAGTGTGATGATGTGAGTTTGCTGTGTAATAGTGTGAGTTTGTTGGTGTGATGATGTGAGTTTGCTGGTGTGATGATGTGAGTTTGCTGAAGTGATGACGTGAGTTTGTTGGTGTGATGATGTGAGTTTGCTGGTGTGATCATGTGAGTTTGCTGGTATCATGGTGTGAGTTTGTTGGTGTGACGATGTGAGTTTGCTGGTGTGATGGTGTGAGTTTGCTGGAGTGATGATGTGAGTTGGCTGGAGTGATGATGTGAGTTTGTTGGTGTGATGATGTGAGTTTGTTGTTGTGATGATGTGAGTTTGCTGGAGTGATGATGTGAGTTTGTTGGTGTGATGATGTGAGTTTGATGGAGTGATAATGTGAGTTTGTTGGTGTGATGATGTGAGTTTGCTTGTGTGATGATGTGAGTTTGCTGGTGTGATAATGTGAGTTTGTTGGTGTGATGATGTGAATTTGCTGGAGTGATGATGTGAGTTTGTCTATGTGATGATGTGAGTTTTTTGGTGTGATGATGTGAGTTTGCTAGTCTGATGATGCGAGTTTGCTGGTGTAACAGTGTGAGTTTGCTGGTGTGAAAATGTGAGTTTGCTGTGTAATGGTGTGAGTTTGTTGGTGTGATGATGTGAGTTTGCTGGTGTGATCATGGGAGTTTGCTGGTGTGATCATGTGAGTTTGCTGGTGTCATGGTGTGAGTTTGTTGGTGTGACGATGTGAGAGTGCTGGTGTGATGGTGTGAGTTTGCTGGAGTGATGATGTGAGTTTGCTGGAGTGATAATGTGATTTTGTTGGTGTGATGATGTGAGATTGTTGGTGTGATGATGTGAGTTTGCTGGAGTGATGTTGTGAGTTTGTTGGTGTGATGATGTGAGTTTGTTGGTGTGATGATGTGTGTTTGCTGGTGTGATGATGTGAGTTTGCTGGTGTGATGATGTGAGTTTGTCTTTGTGATGATGTGAGTTTGCTGGAGTGATGATGTGAGTTTGTTGGTGTGATGATGTGAGTTTGTTGGTGTGATGATGTGAGTTTGTTGGTTTGATGATGTGAGTTTGTAGGTGTGATGGTGTGAATTTCCTGGTGTGATGATGTGTGTTTCCTGGTGTGATGATGTGAGTTTGCTGGTGTGATGATGTGAGTTTGTTGGTGTGATGGTGTGAGTTTGTTGATGTGATGATGTGAGTTTCCTGGTGTGTCATGATGTGAGTTTGTTGGTGTGATGATATGAGTTTGCTGGTGTGATGATGCGAGTTTGTTGGTGTGATGATGTGAGTTTGTTGTTGTGATGATGTGAATTTGTTGCTGTGATGGTTTGACTTTGTTGGTGTGATGATGTGAGTTTGTTGGTGTGATGGTGTGAGTTTGTTGATGTGATGATGTGAGTTTGTTGGTGTGATGATGTGAGTTTGTTGGTGTGATGGTGCGAGTTTGTTGGTGTGATGGTGTGAGTTTGCTGGTGTGATGATGTGAGTTTGCTGGTGTGATGATGTGAGTTTGCTGGTGTGATGATGTGAGTTTGTTGGTGTGATGATGTGAGTTTGCTGGTGTGATGGTGTGAGTTTGTTGGTGTGATGATGTGAGGTTGTTGGTGTGATGGTGTGAGTTTGTTGGTGTGATGATGTGAGGTTGTTGGTGTGATGGTGTGAGTTTGTTGGTGTGATGATGCAAGTTTGCTGCTGTGATGATGTGAGTTTGTTGGTGTGATGATGTGAGGTTGTTGGTGTGATGGTGCGAGTTTGCTGGTGTGATGTGAGTTTCCTGGTGCGATGATGTGAGTTTGTTGGTGTGATGATGTGAGTTTGTTGGTGTGATTATGTGAGTTTGCTAGTCTGATGATGCGAGTTTGCTGGTGTAACAGTCTGAGTTTGCTGGTGTGATGATGTGAGTTTGCTGTGAAATAGTGTGAGTTTGTTGGTGTGATGATGTGAGTTTGCTGGTGTGATGATGTGAGTTTGCTGAAGTGATGACGTGAGTTTGTTGGTGTGATGATGTGAGTTTGTTGGTGTGATGATGTGTGTTTGCTGGTGTGATGATGTGAGTTTGCTGGTGTGATGATGTGAGTTTGTCTTTGTGATGATGTGAGTTTGCTGGAGTGATGATGTGAGTTTGTTGGTGTGATGATGTGAGTTTGTTGGTGTGATGATGTGAGTTTGTTGGTTTGATGATGTGAGTTTGTAGGTGTGATGGTGTGAATTTCCTGGTGTGATGATGTGTGTTTCCTGGTGTGATGATGTGAGTTTGCTGGTGTGATGATGTGAGTTTGTTGGTGTGATGGTGTGAGTTTGTTGATGTGATGATGTGAGTTTCCTGGTGTGTCATGATGTGAGTTTGTTGGTGTGATGATATGAGTTTGCTGGTGTGATGATGCGAGTTTGTTGGTGTGATGATGTGAGTTTGTTGTTGTGATGATGTGAATTTGTTGCTGTGATGGTTTGACTTTGTTGGTGTGATGATGTGAGTTTGTTGGTGTGATGGTGTGAGTTTGTTGATGTGATGATGTGAGTTTGTTGGTGTGATGATGTGAGTTTGTTGGTGTGATGGTGCGAGTTTGTTGGTGTGATGGTGTGAGTTTGCTGGTGTGATGATGTGAGTTTGCTGGTGTGATGATGTGAGTTTGCTGGTGTGATGATGTGAGTTTGTTGGTGTGATGATGTGAGTTTGCTGGGGTGATGGTGTGAGTTTGTTGGTGTGATGATGTGAGGTTGTTGGTGTGATGGTGTGAGTTTGTTGGTGTGATGATGTGAGGTTGTTGGTGTGATGGTGTGAGTTTGTTGGTGTGATGATGCAAGTTTGCTGCTGTGATGATGTGAGTTTGTTGGTGTGATGATGTGAGGTTGTTGGTGTGATGGTGCGAGTTTGCTGGTGTGATGTGAGTTTCCTGGTGCGATGATGTGAGTTTGTTGGTGTGATGATGTGAGTTTGTTGGTGTGATTATGTGAGTTTGCTAGTCTGATGATGCGAGTTTGCTGGTGTAACAGTCTGAGTTTGCTGGTGTGATGATGTGAGTTTGCTGTGAAATAGTGTGAGTTTGTTGGTGTGATGATGTGAGTTTGCTGGTGTGATGATGTGAGTTTGCTGAAGTGATGACGTGAGTTTGTTGGTGTGATGATGTGAGTTTGCTGGTGTGATCATGTGAGTTTGCTGGTATCATGGTGTGAGTTTGTTGGTGTGACGATGTGAGTTTGCTGGTGTGATGGTGTGAGTTTGCTGGAATGATGATGTGAGTTGGCTGGAGTGATGATGTGAGTTTGTTGGTGTGATGATGTGAGTTTGTTGTTGTGATGATGTAAATTTGTTGCTGTGATGGTTTGACTTTGTTGGTGTGATGATGTGAGTTTGTTGGTGTGATGGTGTGAGTTTGTTGATGTGATGATGTGAGTTTGTTGGTGTGATGATGTGAGTTTGTTGGTGTGATGATGTGAGTTTGTTGGTGTGATGGTGCGAGTTCGTTGGTGTGATGGTGTGAGTTTGCTGGTGTGATGATGTGAGTTTGCTGGTGTGATGATGTGAGTTTGCTGGTGTGATGATGTGAGTTTGTTGGTGTGATGATGTGAGTTTGCTGGGGTGATGGTGTGAGTTTCCTGGTGTGATGATGTGAGTTTGTTGGTGTGATGATGTGAGGTTGTTGGTGTGATGGTGTGAGTTTGTTGGTGTGATGATGTGAGTTTGCTGGTGTGATGGTGTGAGTTTGCTGGTGTGATAGTGTGAGTTTGTTGGTGTGATGATGCAAGCTTGCTGGTGTGTTGATGTGAGTTTCCTGGTGTGATGATGTGAGTTTGTTGGTGTGATGATGTGAGGTTGTTGGTGTGATGGTGTGACTTTGTTGGTGTGATGATGTGAGGTTGTTGGTGTGATGGTGTGAGTTTGTTGGTGTGATGATGCAAGTTTGCTGCTGTGATGATGTGAGTTTGTTGTTGTGATGATGTGAGGTTGTTGGTGTGATGGTGCGAGTTTGCTGGTGTGATGTGAGTTTCCTGGTGCGATGATGTGAGTTTGTTGGTGTGATGATGTGAGTTTGTTGGTGTGATTATGTGAGTTTGCTAGTCTGATGATGCGAGTTTGCTGGTGTAACAGTGTGAGTTTGCTGGTGTGATGATGTGAGTTTGCTGTGTAATAGTGTGAGTTTGTTGGTGTGATGATGTGAGTTTGCTGGTGTGATGATGTGAGTTTGCTGAAGTGATGACGTGAGTTTGTTGGTGTGATGATGTGAGTTTGCTGGTGTGATCATGTGAGTTTGCTGGTATCATGGTGTGAGTTTGTTGGTGTGACGATGTGAGTTTGCTGGTGTGATGGTGTGAGTTTGCTGGAGTTATGATGTGAGTTGGCTGGAGTGATGATGTGAGTTTGTTGGTGTGATGATGTGAGTTTGTTGTTGTGATGATGTGAGTTTGCTGGAGTGATGATGTGAGTTTGTTGGTGTGATGATGTGAGTTTGTTGGTGTGATGATGTGAGTTTGCTGGTGTGATGATGTGAGTTTGCTGGTGTGATGATGTGAGATTGTTGGTGTGATGATGTGAGTTTGCTGGAGTGATGATGTGAGTTTGTTGGTGTGATGATGTGAGTTTGTTGGTGTGATGATGTGAGTTTGTTGGTGTGATGATGTGAGTTTGTTGGTGTGACGGTGTGAATTTCCTGGTGTGATGATGTGTGTTTCCTGGTGTGATGAAGTGAGTTTACTGGTGTGATGATGTGAGTTTGGTGGTGTGATGGTGTGAGTTTGCTGGTGTGATAGTGTGAGTTTGTTGGTGTGATGATGCAAGCTTGCTGGTGTGTTGATGTGAGTTTCCTGGTGTGATGATGTGAGTTTGTTGGTGTGATGATGTGAGGTTGTTGGTGTGATGGTGTGAGTTTGTTGGTGTGATGATGTGAGGTTGTTGGTGTGATGGTGTGAGTTTGTTGGTGTGATGATGCAAGTTTGCTGCTGTGATGATGTGAGTTTGTTGGTGTGATGATGTGAGGTTGTTGGTGTGATGGTGCGAGTTTGCTGGTGTGATGTGAGTTTCCTGGTGCGATGATGTGAGTTTGTTGGTGTGATGATGTGAGTTTGTTGGTGTGATTATGTGAGTTTGCTAGTCTGATGATGCGAGTTTGCTGGTGTAACAGTGTGAGTTTGCTAGTGTGATGATGTGAGTTTGCTGTGTAATAGTGTGAGTTTGTTGGTGTGATGATGTGAGTTTGCTGGTGTGATGATGTGAGTTTGCTGAAGTGATGACGGGAGTTTGTTGGTGTGATGATGTGAGTTTGCTGGTGTGATCATGTGAGTTTGCTGGTATCATGGTGTGAGTTTGTTGGTGTGACGATGTGAGTTTGCTGGTGTGATGGTGTGAGTTTGCTGGAGTGATGATGTGAGTTGGCTGGAGTGATGATGTGAGTTTGTTGGTGTGATGATGTGAGTTTGTTGTTGTGATGATGTGAGTTTGCTGGAGTGATGATGTGAGTTTGTTGGTGTGATGATGTGAGTTTGTTGGTGTGATGATGTGAGTTTGCTGGTGTGATGATGTGAGTTTGCTGGTGTGATGATGTGAGTTTGTTGGTGTGATGATGTGAGTTTGCTGGAGTGATGATGTGAGTTTGTTGGTGTGATGATGTGAGTTTGTTGGTGTGATGATGTGAGTTTGTTGGTGTGACGGTGTGAATTTCCTGGTGTGATGATGTGTGTTTCCTGGTGTGATGATGTGAGTTTACTGGTGTGATGATGTGAGTTTGTTGGTGTGATGGTGTGAGTTTGTTGATGTGATGATGTGAGTTTCCTGGTGTGTCATGATGTGAGTTTGTTGGTGTGATGATATGAGTTTGCTGGTGTGATGATGCGAGTTTGTTGGTGTGATGATGTGAGTTTGTTTTCGTGATGATGTGAATTTGTTGCTGTGATGGTTTGACTTTGTCGGTGTGATGATGTGAGTTTGTTGGTGTGATGATGTGAATTTGTTGGTGTGATGGTGTGAGTTTGTTGGTGTGATGGTGTGAGTTTGCTGGTGCGGTGATGTGAGTTTGCTGGTGTGATGATGTGAGTTTGCTGGTGTGATGATGTGAGTTTGCTGGTGTGATGATGTGAGTTTGTTGGTGTGATGATGTGAGGTTGTTGGTGTGATGGTGTGAGTTTGTTGGTGTGATGATGTGAGTTTGCAGGTGTGATGATGTGAGTTTGTTGGTGTGATGATGTGAGGTTGTTGGTGTGATGGTGTGAGTTTGTTGGTGTGATGATGCAAGTTTGCTGGTGTGATGATGTGACTTTCCTGGTGTGATGATTTGAGTTTGTTGGTGTGATGATGTGAGGTTATTGGTGTGATGGTGTGAGTTTTTTGGTGTGATGATGTGAGTTTGCTGGTTTGATGATGTGAGTTTGCTGGTGTGATGATATCAGTTTGTTGGTGTGATGATGTGAGTTTGTTGGTGTGATGAGGTGAGTTTGTTGGTGTGATGGTGTGAATTTCCTGGTGTGATGATGTGTGTTTGCTGGTGTGATGATGTGAGTTTGCTGGTGTGATGATGTGAGTTTGTTGGTGTGATGGTGTGAGTTTTTTGATGTGATGATGTGAGTTTCCTGGTGTGTCATGATGTGAGTTTGTTGGTGTGATGATATGAGTTTGCTGGTGTGATGATGCGAGTTTGTTGGTGTGATGATGTGAGTTTGTTGTTGTGATGATGTGAATTTGTTGCTGTGATGGTTTGACTTTGTTGGTGTGATGATGTGAGTTTGTTGGTGTGATGATGTGAGTTTGTTGGTGTGATGATGTGAGTTTGTTGGTGTGATGATGTGAGTTTGTTGGTGTGATTGTGCGAGTTTGTTGGTGTGATGGTGTGAGTTTGCTGGTGTGATGATGCGAGTTTGCTGGTGTGATGATGTGAGTTTGCTGGTGTGATGATGTGAGTTTGTTGGTGTGATGATGTGAGTTTGCTGGAGTGATGGTGTGAGTTTGTTGGTGTGATGGTGTGAGTTTGCTGGTGTGATGACGTGAGTTTGCTGGTGTGATGATGTGAGTTTGTTGGTGTGACGATGTGAGGTTGTTGGTGTGATGGTGTGAGTTTGTTGGTGTGATGATGTGAGTTTGCTGGTGTGATGATGTGAGTTTGTTGGTGTGATGATGTGAGTTTGCTGGTGTGATAGTGTGAGTTTGCTGGTGTGATGATGTGAGTTTGTTGGCTGTGATGATGCAGCTTGCTGGTGTGTTGATGTGAGTTTCCTTGGTGTGATGATGTGAGTTTGTTGGTGTGATGATGTGAGGTTGTTGGTGTGATGTTGTGAGTTTGCTGGTGTGATGATGTGAGTTTGCTGGTGTGATGGTGTGAGTTTGTTGGTGTGATGATGCAAGTTTGCTGCTGTGATGATGTGAGTTTGTTGGTGTGATGATGTGAGGTTGTTGGTGTGATGATGTGAGTTTGCTTGTCTGATGATACGAGTTTGCTGGTGTAACAGTGCGAGTTTGCTGGTGTGATGATGTGACTTTCCTGGTGTGATGATTTGAGTTTGTTGGTGTGATGATGTGAGGTTATTGGTGTGATGGTGTGAGTTTGTTGGTGTGATGATGTGAGTTTGCTGGTCTGATGATGTGAGTTTGCTGGTGTGATGATGTGAGGTTGTTGGTGTGATGACGTGAGTTTGTTGGTGTGATGATGTGAGTTTGTTGGTGTGATGGTGTGAGTTTGCTGGTGTGATGGTGTGAGTTTGTTGGTGTGATGATGCGAGTTTGCTGGTGTGATGATGTGAGTTTCCTGGTGTGATGATGTGAGTTTGTTGGTGTGATGATGTGAGTTTGCTGGTGTGATGATGTGAGTTTGTTGGTGTGATGATGTGAGTTTGCTGGTGTGATGGTGCGAGTTTGCTGGTGTGATGTGAGTTTCCTGGTGCGATGATGTGAGTTTGTTGGTGTGATGATTTGAGTTTGCTGGTGTGATGATGTGAGTTTGCTGGTGTGATGATGTGAGTTTGCTGGTGTGATGATGTGAGTTTGCTGGAGTGATGACGTGAGTTTGTTGGTGTGATGATGTGAGTTTGCTGGTGTGATCATGTGAGTTTGCTGGTGTCATGGTGTGAGTTTGTTGGTGTGACGATGTGAGTTTGCTGGTGTGATGGTGTGAGTTTGCTGGAGTGATGATGTGAGTTGGCTGGAGTGATGATGTGAGTTTGTTGGTGTGATGATGTGAGTTTGTTGTTGTGATGATGTGAGTTTGCTGGAGTGATGATGTGAGTTTGTTGGTGTGATTATGTGAGTTTGTTGGTGTGATGATGTGAGTTTGCTGGTGTGATGATGTGAGTTTGCTGGTGTGATGATGTGAGTTTGTTGGTGTGATGATGTGAGTTTGCTGGAGTGATGATGTGAGTTTGTTGGTGTGATGATGTGAGTTTGTAGGTGTGATGATGTGAGTTTGTTGGTGTGATGATGTGAGTTTGTTGGTGTGACGGTGTGAATTTCCTGATGTGATGATGTGTGTTTCCTGGTGTGATGATGTGAGTTTGCTGTTGTGATGATGTGAGTTTGTTGGTGTGATGGTGTGAGTTTGTTGATGTGATGATGTGAGTTTCCTGGTGTGTCATGATGTGAGTTTGTTGGTGTGATGATATGAGTTTGCTGGTGTGATGATGCGAGTGTGTTGGTGTGATGATGTGAGTTTGTTGTTGTGATGATGTGAATTTGTTGCTGTGATGGTTTGACTTTGTTGGTGTGATGATGTGAGTTTGTTGGTGTGATGATGCGAGTTTGTTGGTGTGATGGTGTGAGTTTGTTGGTGTGATGGTGTGAGTTTGCTGGTGCGATGATGTGAGTTTGCTGGTGTGATGATGTGAGTTTGCTGGTGTGATGATGTGAGTTTGCTGGTGTGATGATGTGAGTTTGTTGGTGTGATGATGTGAGTTTGTTGGTGTGATGATGTGAGTTTGCTGGTGTGATGATGTGAGTTTGCTGGTGTGATGATGTGAGTTTGTTGGTGTGATGATGTGAGTTTGCTGGAGTGATGATGTGAGTTTGTTGGTGTGATGATGTGAGTTTGTTGGTGTGATGATGTGAGTTTGTTGGTGTGACGGTGTGAGTTTCCTGGTGTGATGATGTGTGTTTCCTGGTGTGATGATGTGAGTTTGTTGGTGTGATGATGTGAGTTTGTTGGTGTGATGGTGTGAGTTTGTTGATGTGATGATGTGAGTTTCCTGGTGTGTCATGATGTGAGTTTGTTGGTGTGATGATATGAGTTTGCTGGTGTGATGATGAGAGTTTGTTGGTGTGATGATGTGAGTTTGTTTTTGTGATGATGTGAATTTGTTGCTGTGATGGTTTGACTTTGTCGGTGTGATGATGTGAGTTTGTTGGTGTGATGATGTGAATTTGTTGGTGTGATGGTGTGAGTTTGTTGGTGTGATGGTGTGAGTTTGCTGGTGCGGTGATGTGAGTTTGCTGGTGTGATGATGTGAGTTTGCTGGTGTGATGATGTGAGTTTGCTGCTGTGATGATGTGAGTTTGTTGTTGTGATGATGTGAGGTTGTTGGTGTGATGGTGCGAGTTTGCTGGTGTGATGTGAGTTTCCTGGTGCGATGATGTGAGTTTGTTGGTGTGATGATGTGAGTTTGTTGGTGTGATTATGTGAGTTTGCTAGTCTGATGATGCGAGTTTGCTGGTGTAACAGTGTGAGTTTGCTGGTGTGATGATGTGAGTTTGCTGTGTAATAGTGTGAGTTTGTTGGTGTGATGATGTGAGTTTGCTGGTGTGATGATGTGAGTTTGCTGAAGTGATGACGTGAGTTTGTTGGTGTGATGATGTGAGTTTGCTGGTGTGATCATGTGAGTTTGCTGGTATCATGGTGTGAGTTTGTTGGTGTGACGATGTGAGTTTGCTGGTGTGATGGTGTGAGTTTGCTGGAGTTATGATGTGAGTTGGCTGGAGTGATGATGTGAGTTTGTTGGTGTGATGATGTGAGTTTGTTGTTGTGATGATGTGAGTTTGCTGGAGTGATGATGTGAGTTTGTTGGTGTGATGATGTGAGTTTGTTGGTGTGATGATGTGAGTTTGCTGGTGTGATGATGTGAGTTTGCTGGTGTGATGATGTGAGATTGTTGGTGTGATGATGTGAGTTTGCTGGAGTGATGATGTGAGTTTGTTGGTGTGATGATGTGAGTTTGTTGGTGTGATGATGTGAGTTTGTTGGTGTGATGATGTGAGTTTGTTGGTGTGACGGTGTGAATTTCCTGGTGTGATGATGTGTGTTTCCTGGTGTGATGATGTGAGTTTACTGGTGTGATGATGTGAGTTTGCTGGTGTGATGGTGTGAGTTTGCTGGTGTGATAGTGTGAGTTTGTTGGTGTGATGATGCAAGCTTGCTGGTGTGTTGATGTGAGTTTCCTGGTGTGATGATGTGAGTTTGTTGGTGTGATGATGTGAGGTTGTTGGTGTGATGGTGTGAGTTTGTTGGTGTGATGATGTGAGGTTGTTGGTGTGATGGTGTGAGTTTGTTGGTGTGATGATGCAAGTTTGCTGCTGTGATGATGTGAGTTTGTTGGTGTGATGATGTGAGGTTGTTGGTGTGATGGTGCGAGTTTGCTGGTGTGATGTGAGTTTCCTGGTGCGATGATGTGAGTTTGTTGGTGTGATGATGTGAGTTTGTTGGTGTGATTATGTGAGTTTGCTAGTCTGATGATGCGAGTTTGCTGGTGTAACAGTGTGAGTTTGCTAGTGTGATGATGTGAGTTTGCTGTGTAATAGTGTGAGTTTGTTGGTGTGATGATGTGAGTTTGCTGGTGTGATGATGTGAGTTTGCTGAAGTGATGACGGGAGTTTGTTGGTGTGATGATGTGAGTTTGCTGGTGTGATCATGTGAGTTTGCTGGTATCATGGTGTGAGTTTGTTGGTGTGACGATGTGAGTTTGCTGGTGTGATGGTGTGAGTTTGCTGGAGTGATGATGTGAGTTGGCTGGAGTGATGATGTGAGTTTGTTGGTGTGATGATGTGAGTTTGTTGTTGTGATGATGTGAGTTTGCTGGAGTGATGATGTGAGTTTGTTGGTGTGATGATGTGAGTTTGTTGGTGTGATGATGTGAGTTTGCTGGTGTGATGATGTGAGTTTGTTGGTGTGATGATGTGAGTTTGTTGGTGTGATGATGTGAGTTTGCTGGAGTGATGATGTGAGTTTGTTGGTGTGATGATGTGAGTTTGTTGGTGTGATGATGTGAGTTTGTTGGTGTGACGGTGTGAATTTCCTGGTGTGATGATGTGTGTTTCCTGGTGTGATGATGTGAGTTTGCTGGTGTGATGATGTGAGTTTGTTGGTGTGATGGTGTGAGTTTGTTGATGTGATGATGTGAGTTTCCTGGTGTGTCATGATGTGAGTTTGTTGGTGTGATGATATGAGTTTGCTGGTGTGATGATGCGAGTTTGTTGGTGTGATGATGTGAGTTTGTTTTTGTGATGATGTGAATTTGTTGCTGTGATGGTTTGACTTTGTCGGTGTGATGATGTGAGTTTGTTGGTGTGATGATGTGAATTTGTTGGTGTGATGGTGTGAGTTTGTTGGTGTGATGGTGTGAGTTTGCTGGTGCGGTGATGTGAGTTTGCTGGTGTGATGATGTGAGTTTGCTGGTGTGATGATGTGAGTTTGCTGGTGTGATGATGTGAGTTTGTTGGTGTGATGATGTGAGGTTGTTGGTGTGATGGTGTGAGTTTGTTGGTGTGATGATGTGAGTTTGCAGGTGTGATGATGTGAGTTTGTTGGTGTGATGATGTGAGGTTGTTGGTGTGATGGTGTGAGTTTGTTGGTGTGATGATGCAAGTTTGCTGGTGTGATGATGTGACTTTCCTGGTGTGATGATTTGAGTTTGTTGGTGTGATGATGTGAGGTTATTGGTGTGATGGTGTGAGTTTTTTGGTGTGATGATGTGAGTTTGCTGGTTTGATGATGTGAGTTTGCTGGTGTGATGATATCAGTTTGTTGGTGTGATGATGTGAGTTTGTTGGTGTGATGAGGTGAGTTTGTTGGTGTGATGGTGTGAATTTCCTGGTGTGATGATGTGTGTTTCCTGGTGTGATGATGTGAGTTTCCTGGTGTGATGATGTGAGTTTGTTGGTGTGAGGGTGTGAGTTTTTTGATGTGATGATGTGAGTTTCCTGGTGTGTCATGATGTGAGTTTGTTGGTGTGATGATATGAGTTTGCTGGTGTGATGATGCGAGTTTGTTGGTGTGATGATGTGAGTTTGTTGTTGTGATGATGTGAATTTGTTGCTGTGATGGTTTGACTTTGTTGGTGTGATGATGTGAGTTTGTTGGTGTGATGGTGTGAGTTTGTTGATGTGATGATGTGAGTTTGTTGGTGTGATGATGTGAGTTTGTTGGTGTGATGATGTGAGTTTGTTGGTGTGATTGTGCGAGTTTGTTGGTGTGATGGTGTGAGTTTGCTGGTGTGATGATGCGAGTTTGCTGGTGTGATGATGTGAGTTTGCTGGTGTGATGATGTGAGTTTGTTGGTGTGATGATGTGAGTTTGCTGGAGTGATGGTGTGAGTTTGTTGGTGTGATGGTGTGAGTTTGCTGGTGTGATGACGTGAGTTTGCTGGTGTGATGATGTGAGTTTGTTGGTGTGACGATGTGAGGTTGTTGGTGTGATGGTGTGAGTTTGTTGGTGTGATGATGTGAGTTTGCTGGTGTGATGATGTGAGTTTGTTGGTGTGATGATGTGAGTTTGCTGGTGTGAGTTTGCTGGTGTGATAGTGTGAGTTTGCTGGTGTGATGATGCAAGCTTGCTGGTGTGTTGATGTGAGTTTCCTGGTGTGATGATGTGAGTTTGTTGGTGTGATGATGTGAGGTTGTTGGTGTGATGGTGTGAGTTTGTTGGTGTGATGATGTGAGGTTGTTGGTGTGATGGTGTGAGTTTGTTGGTGTGATGATGCAAGTTTGCTGCTGTGATGATGTGAGTTTGTTGGTGTGATGATGTGAGGTTGTTGGTGTGATGACGTGAGTTTGTTGGTGTGATGATGTGAGTTTGTTGGTGTGATGATGCGAGTTTGCTGGTGTGATGGTGTGACTTTCCTGGTGTGATGATTTGAGTTTGTTGGTGTGATGATGTGAGGTTATTGGTGTGATGGTGTGAGTTTGTTGGTGTGATGATGTGAGTTTGCTGGTCTGATGATGTGAGTTTGCTGGTGTGATGATATGAGTTTGTTGGTGTGATGATGTGAGTTTGTTGGTGTGATGATGTGAGTTTGCTGGTGTGATGATGTGAGTTTGCTGGTGTGATGGTGTGAGTTTGTTGGTGTGATGATGCGAGTTTGCTGGTGTGATGATGTGAGGTTCCTGGTGTGATGATGTGAGTTTGTTGGTGTGATGATGTGAGTTTGCTGGTGTGATGATGTGAGTTTGTTGGTGTGATGATGTGAGTTTGCTGGTGTGATGGTGCGAGTTTGCTGGTGTGATGTGAGTTTCCTGGTGCGATGATGTGAGTTTGTTGGTGTGATGATTTGAGTTTGCTGGTGTGATGATGTGAGTTTGCTGGTGTGATGATGTGAGTTTGCTGGTGTGATGATGTGAGTTTGCTGGAGTGATGACGTGAGTTTGTTGGTGTGATGATGTGAGTTTGCTGGTGTGATCATGTGAGTTTGCTGGTGTCATGGTGTGAGTTTGTTGGTGTGACGATGTGAGTTTGCTGGTGTGATGGTGTGAGTTTGCTGGAGTGATGATGTGAGTTGGCTGGAGTGATGATGTGAGTTTGTTGGTGTGATGATGTGAGTTTGTTGTTGTGATGATGTGAGTTTGCTGGAGTGATGATGTGAGTTTGTTGGTGTGATTATGTGAGTTTGTTGGTGTGATGATGTGAGTTTGCTGGTGTGATGATGTGAGTTTGCTGGTGTGATGATGTGAGTTTGTTGGTGTGATGATGTGAGTTTGCTGGAGTGATGATGTGAGTTTGTTGGTGTGATGATGTGAGTTTGTAGGTGTGATGATGTGAGTTTGTTGGTGTGATGATGTGAGTTTGTTGGTGTGACGGTGTGAATTTCCTGATGTGATGATGTGTGTTTCCTGGTGTGATGATGTGAGTTTGCTGTTGTGATGATGTGAGTTTGTTGGTGTGATGGTGTGAGTTTGTTGATGTGATGATGTGAGTTTCCTGGTGTGTCATGATGTGAGTTTGTTGGTGTGATGATATGAGTTTGCTGGTGTGATGATGCGAGTGTGTTGGTGTGATGATGTGAGTTTGTTCTTGTGATGATGTGAATTTGTTGCTGTGATGGTTTGACTTTGTTGGTGTGATGATGTGAGTTTGTTGGTGTGATGATGCGAGTTTGTTGGTGTGATGGTGTGAGTTTGTTGGTGTGATGGTGTGAGTTTGCTGGTGCGATGATGTGAGTTTGCTGGTGTGATGATGTGAGTTTGCTGGTGTGATGATGTGAGTTTGCTGGTGTGATGATGTGAGTTTGTTGGTGTGATGATGTGAGTTTGTTGGTGTGATGATGTGAGTTTGCTGGTGTGATGATGTGAGTTTGCTGGTGTGATGATGTGAGTTTGTTGGTGTGATGATGTGAGTTTGCTGGAGTGATGATGTGAGTTTGTTGGTGTGATGATGTGAGTTTGTTGGTGTGATGATGTGAGTTTGTTGGTGTGACGGTGTGAATTTCCTGGTGTGATGATGTGTGTTTCCTGGTGTGATGATGTGAGTTTACTGGTGTGATGATGTGAGTTTGTTGGTGTGATGGTGTGAGTTTGTTGATGTGATGATGTGAGTTTCCTGGTGTGTCATGATGTGAGTTTGTTGGTGTGATGATATGAGTTTGCTGGTGTGATGATGCGAGTTTGTTGGTGTGATGATGTGAGTTTGTTTTTGTGATGATGTGAATTTGTTGCTGTGATGGTTTGACTTTGTCGGTGTGATGGTGTGAGTTTGTTGGTGTGATGATGTGAATTTGTTGGTGTGATGGTGTGAGTTTGTTGGTGTGATGGTGTGAGTTTGCTGGTGCGGTGATGTGAGTTTGCTGATGTGATGATGTGAGTTTGCTGGTGTGATGATGTGAGTTTGTTGGTGTGATGATGTGAGTTTGTTGGTGTGATGGTGCAAATTTGTTGGTGTGATGGTGTGAGATTGTTGGTGTGATGATGTGAGTTTGCAGGACTGATGATGTGAGTTTGTTGGTGTGATGATGTGAGTTTGTTGCTGTGATGATGTGAGTTTGTTGGTGTGATGATGCAAGTTTGCTGGTGTGATGATGTGACTTTCCTGGTGTGATGATTTGAGTTTGTTGGTGTGATGATGTGAGGTTATTGGTGTGATGGTGTGAGTTTTTTGGTGTGATGATGTGAGTTTGCTGGTTTGATGATGTGAGTTTGCTGGTGTGATGATATCAGTTTGTTGGTGTGATGATGTGAGTTTGTTGGTGTGATGAGGTGAATTTGTTGGTGTGATGGTGTGAATTTCCTGGTGTGATGATGTGTGTTTCCTGGTGTGATGATGTGAGTTTGCTGGTGTGATGATGTGAGTTTGTTGGTGTGAGGGTGTGAGTTTTTTGATGTGATGATGTGAGTTTCCTGGTGTGTCATGATGTGAGTTTGTTGGTGTGATGATATGAGTTTGCTGGTGTGATGATGCGAGTTTGTTGGTGTGATGATGTGAGTTTGTTGTTGTGATGATGTGAATTTGTTGCTGTGATGGTTTGACTTTGTTGGTGTGATGATGTGAGTTTGTTGGTGTGATGGTGTGAGTTTGTTGATGTGATGATGTGAGTTTGTTGGTGTGATGATGTGAGTTTGTTGGTGTGATGATGTGAGTTTGTTGGTGTGATTGTGCGAGTTTGTTGGTGTGATGGTGTGAGTTTGCTGGTGTGATGATGTGAGTTTGCTGGTGTGATGATGTGAGTTTGCTGGTGTGATGATGTGAGTTTGTTGGTGTGATGATGTGAGTTTGCTGGAGTGATGGTGTGAGTTTGTTGGTGTGATGGTGTGAGTTTGCTGGTGTGATGACGTGAGTTTGCTGGTGTGATGATGTGAGTTTGTTGGTGTGATGATGTGAGGTTGTTGGTGTGATGGTGTGAGTTTGTTGGTGTGATGATGTGAGTTTGCTGGTGTGATGATGTGAGTTTGTTGGTGTGATGATGTGAGTTTGCTGGTGTGAGTTTGCTGGTGTGATAGTGTGAGTTTGCTGGTGTGATGATGCAAGCTTGCTGGTGTGTTGATGTGAGTTTCCTGGTGTGATGATGTAAGTTTGTTGGTGTGATGATGTGAGGTTGTTGGTGTGATGGTGTGAGTTTGTTGGTGTGATGATGTGAGGTTGTTGGTGTGATGGTGTGAGTTTGTTGGTGTGATGATGCAAGTTTGCTGCTGTGATGATGTGAGTTTGTTGGTGTGATGATGTGAGGTTGTTGGTGTGATGACGTGAGTTTGTTGGTGTGATGATGTGAGTTTGTTGGTGTGATGATGCGAGTTTGCTGGTGTGATGGTGTGACTTTCCTGGTGTGATGATTTGAGTTTGTTGGTGTGATGATGTGAGGTTATTGGTGTGATGGTGTGAGTTTGTTGGTGTGATGATGTGAGTTTGCTGGTCTGATGATGTGAGTTTGCTGGTGTGATGATATGAGTTTGTTGGTGTGATGATGTGAGTTTGTTGGTGTGATGATGTGAGTTTGCTGGTGTGATGATGTGAGGTTGTTGGTGTGATGGTGTGAGTTTGTTGGTGTGATGATGTGAGGTTGTTGGTGTGATGACGTGAGTTTGTTGGTGTGATGATGTGAGTTTGTTGGTGTGATGATGCGAGTTTGCTGGTGTGATGGTGTGACTTTCCTGGTGTGATGATTTGAGTTTGTTGGTGTGATGATGTGAGGTTATTGGTGTGATGGTGTGAGTTTGTTGGTGTGATGATGTGAGTTTGCTGGTTTGATGATGTGAGTTTGCTGGTGTGATGATATGAGTTTGTTGGTGTGATGATGTGAGTTTGTTGGTGTGATGATGTGAGTTTGCTGGTGTGATGATGTGAGTTTGCTGGTGTGATGGTGTGAGTTTGTTGGTGTGATGATGCGAGTTTGCTGGTGTGATGATGTGAGGTTCCTGGTGTGATGATGTGAGTTTGTTGGTGTGATGATGTGAGTTTGCTGGTGTGATGATGTGAGTTTGTTGGTGTGATGATGTGAGTTTGCTGGTGTGATGGTCCGAGTTTGGTGGTGTGATGTGAGTTTCCTGGTGCGATGATGTGAGTTTGTTGGTGTGATGATTTGAGTTTGCTGGTGTGATGATGTGAGTTTGCTGGTGTGATGATGTGAGTTTGCTGGTGTGATGATGTGAGTTTGCTGGAGTGATGACGTGAGTTTGTTGGTGTGATGATGTGAGTTTGCTGGTGTGATCATGTGAGTTTGCTGGTGTCATGGTGTGAGTTTGTTGGTGTGACGATGTGAGTTTGCTGGTGTGATGGTGTGAGTTTGCTGGAGTGATGATGTGAGTTGGCTGGAGTGATGATGTGAGTTTGTTGGTGTGATGATGTGAGTTTGTTGTTGTGATGATGTGAGTTTGCTGGAGTGATGATGTGAGTTTGTTGGTGTGATTATGTGAGTTTGTTGGTGTGATGATGTGAGTTTGCTGGTGTGATGATGTGAGTTTGCTGGAGTGATGATGTGAGTTTGTTGGTGTGATGATGTGAGTTTGTAGGTGTGATGATGTGAGTTTGTTGGTGTGATGATGTGTGTTTCCTGGTGTGATGATGTGAGTTTGCTGTTGTGATGATGTGAGTTTGTTGGTGTGATGGTGTGAGTTTGTTGATGTGATGATGTGAGTTTCCTGGTGTGTCATGATGTGAGTTTGTTGGTGTGATGATATGAGTTTGCTGGTGTGATGATGCGAGTGTGTTGGTGTGATGATGTGAGTTTGTTGTTGTGATGATGTGAATTTGTTGCTGTGATGGTTTGACTTTGTTGGTGTGATGATGTGAGTTTGTTGGTGTGATGATGTGAGTTTGTTGGTGTGATGGTGTGAGTTTGTTGGTGTGATGGTGTGAGTTTGCTGGTGCGATGATGTGAGTTTGCTGGTGTGATGATGTGAGTTTGCTGGTGTGATGATGTGAGTTTGCTGGTGTGATGATGTGAGTTTGTTGGTGTGATGATGTGAGGTTGTTGGTGTGATGGTGTGAGTTTGTTGGTGTGATGATGTGAGTTTGCTGGTGTGATGATGTGAGTTTGTTGGTGTGATGATGTGAGGTTGTTGGTGTGATGGTGTGAGTTTGTTGGTGTGATGATGCGAGGTTGTTGGTGTGATGGTGTGAGTTTGTTGGCGTGATGATGTGAGTTTGCTGGTGTGATGATGTGAGTTTGTTGGTGTGATGATGTGAGTTTGTTGGTGTGATGGTGTGAGTTTGCTGGTGTGATAGTGTGAGTTTGTTGGTGTGATGATGCAAGTTTGCTGGTGTGATGATGTGAGATTCCTGGTGTGATGATGTGAGTTTGTTGGTGTGATGATGTGAGGTTGTTGGTGTGATGGTGTGAGTTTGTTGGTGTGATGATGTGAGGTTGTTGGTGTGATGGTGTGAGTTTGCTGGTGTGATGATGTGAGTTTGCTGGTGTGATGATGTGAGTTTGTTGGTGTGATGATGTGAGTTTGCTGTTGTGATGGTGTGAGTTTGTTGGTGTGATGGTGTGAGTTTGTTGGTGTGATGATGCAAGTTTGCTGGTGTGATGATGTGAGTTTCCTGGTGTGATGATGTGAGTTTGTTGGTGTGATGATGTGAGGTTGTTGGTGTGATGGTGTGAGTTTGTTGGTGTGATGATGTGAGTTTGTTGGTGTGATGATGTGAGTTTGTTGGTGTGATGATGTGAGTTTGCTGGTGTGATGGTGTGAGTTTGCTGGTGTGATGGTGTGAGTTTGTTGGTGTGATGATGCAAGTTTGCTGGTGTGATGATGTGAGTTTCCTGGTGTGATGATGTGAGTTTGCTGGTGTGATGATGTGAGTTTGCTGGTGTGATGGTGTGAGTTTGTTGCTGTGATGATGTAAGTTTGCTGGTGTGATGATGTGTGTTTGCTGGTATAATGGTGTGAGTTTGCTGGTGTGATGGTGTGAGTTTGCTGGTGTGATGATGTGAGTTTGTTGATGTGAAGATGCGAGTTTGCTGGTGTGATGATGTGAGTTTGCTGATGTAATTGTGCAAGTTTTTTGGGCCTAACATTTCTAGAGTTGTGGTGAGTAAATGCAGCAATGCAGCTTCTTGCCAGAATTGCAGCTCAGAAAGATATTCACTGGAAATATTCTGTCCTGATGTTTGACTGCCTCAAACCTACTCAGACACGCATGGTGGGAGCTGGACAGGGGCCATCAAGTTGTCCCTGTTAATGTTTTAAAAGACCCTCCTTGCCCCAGAAGCTCAGGGTAATTTGCCAGCTGAAGGCTGCTGACCTGCAGCACATGTCAATGAGAAACACAGGGCAGGATTTTTAGTTTGGCATGCGGGTGCAGTCGGCTGGCCTGGGAACAGACCGCTGACCGCAATCGGCATCTGACCACGATTAACGGTTGGCCAGTGTGAAACACACGCTGAAGCGCTCCGTGCTGCTGGGGTGAGGGCGGGAGGAGGGTGGACGCTGATATAAGCGCGGGCACAGGGGAGTGTAGAATGAAAGCTCCCTGAAGGCAGAGAGCTGCCTCAGGGTGCTGAAGAACTTAAAACCAAGAAATAAAGATTTTAAAAATCCGGAAAAAAATGTCCTCGCATTACGATCAGTCTCCTGAACATATGCATGATGAAAATTCTGTCCAATTCTGTTTTAAAAATTTAATAACAGAAACCTCATCTCGCCCTTGGATGAGGTTTCATCAAAAATACAAAGCCTGCCTGGCAGATTTTGCCTGTCCACCAACCGTAAGGTTGGACAGACCACGAAAAATAGGGGACAATTGGAACTTTAATGGGCTTAATTGCCCTCTTAATTGTCAGTGGGCGTGCTTCCGACTTTCTCACGCGTCTGCTGACCGAAATATCACACGAGTGGGTGATGGCATCAGGATGCTGGCCTGATGTCACTCCATGCTATTTTATGCTCGAGTGGGTGGGGCATGCGCCCGCAAGCCTACCTAAAAATTCTGCCCGCAGTGTTATCTGTAGCAGTGCAGGTGACCACTGCTTTAAAATATTTGCTATTTAATCTGGCAGTAGTGTTAATAACCAGAGGAATCAGATTTAAGTTAATTGGCAAAATACACAGAGGGAAGGTGGACAGATTCTTTTTCCCTCAGTGTGTTATCGGGGTTTGGAATGCACTGCCTGAAAGCGCAGTGGAAGCAGGTTCAATAATATCTTTCAAAATATAATTGGATGTACACTCGAAAAGGAAAAAATTGCTGGGCTCATTTACTAATTGGAAAGCTTTTTTCAAAGAGTTGGCATGGACATGATGGGCCAAATGGCTTCCTCTGCACAGTATGATTCAGTGATTCTATCTTTGCTGGATGTTTGCAGATAGTCACAGCTGATCATTATCACATAAGTCAAGAAGCTTACCAACAGTCAGTTGGTAGGACAGAACTTGAGTGAAGCTGAAAAAAGGGACATGTTGCTGAAGCTTTTTGTCTTGAACTCATCAGGACAAACACAAGAATGCCAAATTTTAAAGGGAGCAACAATATATACTGCATGAGAAGAGGGTGCTGATTGGTTGGCACGTTGACTCTGATTGGTTGAGGCATTGCCATGGAGAATGCACCAGGGAACCATTGTCCTCTTGTGCTACCAAGTGACTGTTGGTAAGCTTCTTGAACTAAAGAGCGATGGAGCAGTCTAATTTTATGGACTGGCGGGATTTACAGGGAGTGACTGCCAGAACACGTCATCTTGGGAGCCCCATGTGATTTCTGTCTCTATTTCCATTAATAGGGAAGGGTTTAATCCTCCAACAACATTCAGTTGATGTATGATGCCAGTAACCTTATCTGGCAAGTGAGGACCTGCTACTCAACAACCTGTTACGACACTTTTATCATGTAACAATCCACTATACCAGTCCCGATAACTCCAAACTACTTATCAGGATGGTTGAATGGCAATGAGGTTTATCACTCATGGCTAGTAACGCCAGTTTAGCATCTGCAGAAAGAGCAGGCAGCACGGATAATGAGGCCCATGGGTTTTCAAGATGAGTGATAACGTCAACCTTTAGCGTTCGAAAGATGCCTGGACAAATCTGACAAAGCCCTGCAGTCCAGCCCAGCAACAGTGTCTTCACACCAGACATCATAGCTTGCTTTGGAGCTGCATGCTGTCACTGTGCCACTTTCTGAAGCTGAAGAGGATGATGATGATGCTGGAGAAGAATAAATAAAAAACTCTCTGCACCCCCACACCATGAGGATGTTGCACGGGAGGAGAAGGGGTTGGAGCAAGAAAGACAACATCATACAGCCAGAGTAAGGAGGCAGCAGCTTATGGCTGACTTTTTTCATTAAAAATAAAGTTGTGGAGAGAGATAAAAATGTTTCGTTCATTGTTGTTCCCTCCTACACATGCATCATTAAAGATGTACATTCTTCAAAGGCAGCTGTACCTTGTCTCGTTAATGGGTTTCTCATACTCTCACATTTCATTAATTCCAGCTAACAAATTTAAGACATCCAAAAAAGTCAGCGTGTCAATCAATTTTTTCCTTCCAGTACAATGGTCACAATAATTTCCAACACTAACTATTGTTAACAAAAACAGAATTACCTGGAAAAACTCAGCAGGTCTGGCAGCACCGGCGGAGAAGAAAAGAGTTGACGTTTCGAGTCCTCATGACCCTTCCACAGAGCTGTTGCTTCAACAGTTCTGTTGAAGGGTCATGAGGACTCAAAACGTCAACTCTTTTCTTCTCCGCCGATGCTGCCAGACCTGCTGAGTTTTTCCAGGTAATTCTGTTTTTGTTTTGGATTTCCAGCATCCGCAGTTTTTTTGTTTTTATTACTAACTATTGTTAACTTGTGCCACCTGATAACTTGTTTTTTTTGTGATATTGATTGAGGGACAAATACAGGTCAGGACACAGGGAATAACCCTCCTGGTCTTCTTTGAAATTGGGCCATGGGATCTTTCACATCCACCTGAGAGGGGGAAAAGTGTTCAGTTTAACGTCTCATCCAAAAAACAGCAGCACCAACAATTCAGCACTCCCTCAGGACTATACTGGAGTGTCAGCCTGCAACTGAGCCATGGCTGACACATTGTAAGCAGGTCCGTTCTCACTATTATGAGATAGAGTGACATTTGTTAACAATGATGGTGTGAGGTAGAGTGTTTCAGGATTTTGACCCAGTGATGATGAAGAAAGGGGATGTATGCCCAAGCCTGGATGGTGTGTGACTTAGTGGTGATGCTGTCCCTACATGGCTGTTGTTGCCAATCTTGGTGGTAGAGGTTTCAATTCCACCTTAAACATTCACTCCCTCTACCACTGATGCTCAGTAGCAGCAGTGTGTACCATCTATAAGAGGCTCTGCAGCAACTCACCAAGGATCCTTCAACAGCACCTTCCAAACCCACAACCTCTGCCACCTCAAAGGACAAGGACAGCAGATACATGGGAACACCACCACCGGCAAGTTCTCTAAGCCACACACCATCCTGACTTGGAACTGTATCACCATTCCTTTACTGTCACTGGGTCAAAATCCTGGAACTCCCTTCCTAACAGCACTGTGAGTGTGCCTACATCACCTGACTGCAACCGTTCAAGAAGGCGGCTCACAGGGCAATTAGGGATGGTCAACAAATGCTGGCCTAGCCAGCAATGCCAAGATCCTGTGAAAGAATAAATAAAAGGGAAGGCTCTGCAAGAAATAAGTCGGATGAATTGCTGCACTGCATCCTGTAGATTGGAAATACAGCAACCACTTTGCACCAGTGATGAACAGGGTGGATATTAAGACAAGTGAAAAGGGGCAACAATTGAGCAAATTACTGTGTCTTGCATTGCATCAAGCTGCTTGGGTGCTGCAGTAACATTGGGCATGGGCTGTTTCACTATCAAAATATATTGTGAATGGGTTTACGTAAATGCGATCACCCGACCCCTGGCCTTATGACAAAGGGAAGGTCGTTGATGTCATACCTGAAGATGTTTGGGCCAAAGCCACTGGGCCTTTAATGTCCTGGGCCTTTGACAATCACAATCATCTTCCTTAGTGTCAGGTCTTCTCTTTGGTCTCCAGTGAGCTCAGTTATTCTGGGGCTGGCTTGGTGCCATATTCAGTCAAAGGCTGCTTGATGTTGAGGGAACGTTTTCTTTCATATTTGGATTAAAGCTGTGATGAGGGTCTAAAGCTGATTGGTTCTACCAGAGTCAAAACTGAACTTTGGTAAAAAGCATAACTTGCATTTACTGGTTATGGTGCCTTTGATGATCTTAGGATGTCCCAAAGCGCTTCACAGCCAATTAATTTTTTTTGAAATGTTGCCAATGTTGTAGGAAAAACATGGCTGTCAATTTGCGCACAGCAGGGTCCCATGAATGAAATGTGATACTGACCAGATAATCTGTTCTAGTGATATCAGTTGAGGGATAATTGACCAGGACACTCTTTACTTTACGCAGTTAAATGTTTTTTTGGCTGAATGAATTCCCATTGAAATGCTTTCATATTCCACAATTCTAGTTCTTCTGTAGCCCTCCCAATGAGCTACAAAGCCTCGCGAGCCCTCAAACTTCGAAAAGTGGGTGCTTCACCTTCTATCCGACAGAAGTGGCTCAGTGGGGCTCACTTACCTCTGAGTCAGAAGATTATAGGTTCAAGTCACCCCAGAGGCTTGAGCATAAAATCTAGGCTGATGCTTCAGTGCAGTACTGAATGAGTGCTGTCTTTTGGATGATATGTTAAACCGAGGCCTTGTCTGTCCTCGCAGGTGGATATTTTGAAGAGAAATTCTCCCTGGTGTCCTGGACAATATTTATCCCTCAACCAGCATTGGTAAAACAGCTTGACTGGTCATTGTTGTTTATGGGTCCTTGCTGTGTGCAAACTGGCTGTCACATTTCCTGCATTGCAACAATGATGAGGCTTTTTCTCCTTTATGTCTTTCTTGTCTTTTGTTGCAAGCAACCTTTTCCTTTACAAGAGCAGAATACTGAAATGAAGTAATCTGAGCAACAGTTACATCTTTCCTGAGTATAATGCTTGGAGGTGCAGGGTGTCTTTGAGAAATCTCTCCATCAAGACTAGAACAGCACCTCCGTGGCAGTGTGAGTTTGGATGTAGTATGGAGCTCAAAGGACGGTTAATGAATGGTGCAGGTTTCTTTCATCCAGATAATGTCACAATTTGATTTCTCTCCATCTCAGTGATGGTGAGCTGATGAGCAGCTGTTTTATCACTCTAAGATCACATAATTACAGCTGCCCTGGAAAAAGCAATGGGTTAAATAAAGAAAAGTTTGCATTAACACACTGCCTTTCAGAACCTCAAGACATCCCAAACTGCCTTACAGGCAATTAAGTATTTTTGAGCTTTGGTCAATGTTGTAAGTTTGGAAATACAGCAGCCAATTTGCACAGAGCAAGATACCTCAAACATCAATCTAATAATGGCCCAATAACCTGTTTGTGTGATCGTCTGCTGACGCATAAAAACTGTCTAGGTCATTAGGAGAACCCCCCCTGCTCTTTGAAATATCTCCATGAACACCTGAGAGCCCAATTTAACTTTTCATCCAAAAGCTGGCACTTCTGACAATGCAGCATTTGATCTGTACTACACTGAAGCGTCAGCTGAATTTTTACACTCAAGTCCCTGGACTGGAACTTGAGTCATTGACATTCTGCCCCAGGAGTGAGGGAATACTACCAACTGAGCCACAACTGGTGTCTGCATTTGCTGCAAGGTCATGCACAGAAATTCAGCCCCATAGCTTTTCTCAAACCTCACCACCTAACAGGCTAATTTGTTGTCAGACATGGGCAGTGGTCTGAAGTATGCATCTGCCTGCTCGCATTAAAGCCCAGAAAAAAGCCAACTTCTTAAACTCTAAATGTCAAGTGGTTTAACCTTCACATTTCAAACAATGGAACTGATGCTTCCAAATTCTACTACTCTAAGCCATGGTACTGATGTACACAGCGGCAACCAGCATTTAACTGTGTCAGACAGACTGCAGAAAATGCAAATACCAGCTACAGCTTACTCAGGGTCAATTACACTGAGCAAGGATTATAGCCAATTCATTACTTCACATATAACTGATGTGAGACTGTTCCAGGTACGAGCCCTGATCTTAAAGCCCCTAAATTTGAAGCGATCAATATGATAGTATCCAAGAAATCCACTAGGGAATTCCAAAGAAACATCTATCTGGAAATGGTAAGAATGTGTAGCTTGCTACCACAGCAAACACCTAAGGCAGGTAATATAGATGCAGTTAATGGAAGTGAAATCAACAGGAGGGACCAGGGCAGAAGAACTCTAACTATCAGAGTTAGGTAAGAAATGATTGGCGGATGTTCCAATGGAACATAAATGCCAGCATGGACCGGTTGTGGGCTGAATGGCCTGTTTCTGTGCTGTATATTCTATGTAAAATGTTCGTGGATTCTTGCTTGAACTTGGGGGAATGGTTTGATTTTCAATTAAGTGGCAACGGAAGAAACAAGTCACAAAAACTGAATTAAATGTTACCTTTATACTACAATGGCAGTAATGATGCGGGTAACATCTCTACAACAGAAACACCCCGATGCAAACCTGCAGCAATAAGGTTGTCCCAGATTGTTGCAGACATTAAACATAAATGATAAATGCTGGCAGGTCTTCCATTTTAAGGCAAGGTTTCCAACTTTAGTTGCGTGTATTCCTGGAGATATCATCACATGACCCCTTGCCTTCAAGTACCCCACCCCCAACACTCCCAGGATTGGTCACTTCAAGTACCCCACCCCCAACACTCCCAGGATTGGTCACTTCAAGTACCCCACCCCCAACACTCCCAGGATTGGTCACTTCAAGTACCCCACCCCCAACACTCTCAGGATTGGTCACTTCAAGTACCCCACCCCCAACACTCCCAGGATTGGTCACTTCAAGTACCCCATCCCCAACACTCCCAGGATTGGTCACTTCAAGTACCCCACCCCCAACACTCCCAGGATTGGTCACAACACATCTATTCTCAAAGTGCAACACCTTCTTAAACCAGTTGTGATTTTTGACTCTCAGTCAGTCTTTTTACTGATTTTCAATATTTTAATAACCAATAGACAAAAGCAGCAAAGAAAATTAAAAATAACACTATTTTAATGTCAATATGATCTTTCTCCTGGGTTGCTCACAGCAGGATCCTGGAGATTCATCTTTAATTTTGGGGAATTCTGGAAGGTTGGTAACCCATTTCGTGGATTTGACTCTTTTGTCTAAAAATTAAAGCCAGATGTTTCAGGAGTGAAATTAAGAAACAGTTTTACACACAAAGGGTGGTAGAAATTTGGAACTCTCTACTGTAAATGCTAGGTCAACTGTTAACTTTAAATCTGAGATTGATATATTTTATTATTAACCAAAGGCATTAACAGATATGGAGCAAAGGCAGGAATATGGAGTTAAGTTGCAGATCAGCCATGATCTCACTGAATGGTGGATCAGGCTTAAGAGGCAGAATGGCCTCCTCCTGTTCCTATAAACATTCTCCTGACTCTGAGGAAACTTGGTACCTCATGTATGCACAGTTACCCATTCTTGTTGCATAAAAAGGGTAGATCAAGCTCATCAATAACCAGAACATTACTGAATTGCTTCCAATATAAAGTAATATAAAGGGTAACTGAGTGGAAGCAGCTTTGCTGAGTGAGTGGGTAGGAGGGAGGTACCTGTTGTGAAGAAGTGCACCCTTTCTATCACACCCTCTGAGACTGGTCTTACACTAACAGTTTTGTCACAGTAGCCCCAGCAGTAATCTAAAGGGTTCCAAACCAAATTCCAATGCTGACAGTGGGGGAACTACAGCAATGACTTGCATTTGTGCAGCACTTTTAATATACTAATATGTTTTAAGGCGCTTCACAACTGCGCAATCAAACAAAATCTGACATTGAGCCACATAAAGACATACTAAAACACATGTAAGAAGTAGGTTTTCAGGAGTGTTTTAAAGGAGAGACAGGTAGTGATTGCCAATGTCTTATTCATTACATTGTTAAGGTTTGTTAATGTGAATTACATTGTTAATGTTAAGAGAAACAGGTGATAGGTATTTGAGCACATATAAATTGGGGATAGCTGGGACACTGGGTTGTGTGGGAGACTGAACAAGTCAATAAACTCTCTTGATAAAGAAAAGCTCTGTGTCTTGGTTTCTGCTTCATCAACTGGCTTGGACCCTATTAGCAGTGGTGGGAGAGGTTTAGGGAGGGAATTCCAGAACTTAGGGTCAAGGCAGCTGAAGGCATGGCCGCCAATGGTGGAACAATTAAAATCGGGGTTGCGCAAGAGGCCAGAATTGGAGGAGCGCAGAGATCTTGGAGGGCTGTAGAATGGAGGAGGTTACAGAGATAAACAGGTAAGGGCATGGAGGGATTTGAAAAAGGATAAGGATGTTAAAATCAGCAAACTTACTTTGTTTGCAATGCTTAACGGTTAAAGTTCAGAAAAGCATGAGACCAAAACATTTTTATATTAAAACAACGCCTATTTGGGATTAAAATTCAACTGGTTTGATTTTTTTCTTTCTTAGTAACAGGTTGGGGAATTTGTGATGCTTCCTGTAGATACAGGTTTTGTTCTAATTCCAGGCCATATGTGTGAAGCATCTTCCACACTCATCGTTCCAAGCTTGCAGGTGCTAGTGCATGAGGCCAATTTCACTGGCAGCTTCTCAATCAATCTGCTTCTGGAAATTCGCTGCCAAGAAGTAGCTCACTGTACTTAACAGCCACATAAAATATTGAATATGTTACCAGAATATTACCTTAAACTAATCCAGAGGACATCAATATAAGTGAGTTTTAAGGACTTCCCCATGATAGGCTCTTTATTTAAAGGTTTTAAATCATGAGGAGTCTGGACACAGTAGATCGGGAAAAACTGTTTCCATTGGTGGAAGGATCAAGAACCAGAGGGCACAGATTGAAAGTTATTGGCAAAAGAAGCAACGGGGACATGAGGAAAACATTTTCACTCAGTGAGTGGTTATAATCAGGAATGCACTTCCTGAGAGTGTGGTGGAGGCAGGTTCAATCAGGGCATTTAAGAGGGAATTGGATTATTATCTGAAAAGGGCTACAGGGAGAAGGTTGGGGAATGGCATTAGACAAATTGTTCCTTTGAAGACCCAGTGCAGACACAATGGGCTGAATGGCCTCCCCCTGTGCTGTAACCACTGTGAAACTATTCTATGAATATTGTGCTAGACATGGTATTGGAACTAAGATAATCTTGGGTGCTTTTCAAATGTATTTGGAAGTTCTAATGGCTGACTTAAGTCCTACAGGGATGGGCCAAATGGCCTCCTCTTGTCCTTGACCTTTCTGAATACAAAGGCAGGGCAAAAACAACTGGGCTTCCTGCTTCAGACTGCTGTCCAATGATTACTGCTGGGAAGAGCATCTGTGTGAACGCTGGATTAGGACAGGATCACCCTGTGCGCTGGTGCCTCCTCCTGCAATGTTTTAATAGCATGCTGACAATAGGGCTACCAACTCTTCTTGGGCATATTTATTGAGGCACAAAAAATTTAAGGGACAAGAGGAGGCCATTCAGTTCATTGTGCCTATGTCAGCTGAACAAGAATTATCCAGTTAAATCCTGCTTTGTAGCTCTTGGTCCATAGCCTTGTAGGATATGGCACTTCAAGTGCATACCTAAGTCTTTATTAAATATGATGAGGGTTTCTGGCTCTACCACCCTTCCAGGCAATGAGTTCCAGATCTCTACTGCTTTTTGGGTGAAAAAAATTCTCCTCAAATCCCCTCTAATCCATTTGCCAATTACTTCAAACCTTTTTTTTATTCATTCCTGGGATGTGAGAATCGCTGGCTAGGCCAGCATTTATTGCCCATCCCTAATTGCACTTGAGAAGGTGGTAGTGAGTTGCCGCCTTGAACCGCTGCAGTCCATGTGGTGTAGGTACACCCACAGTGCTGTTAGGGAGGGAGTTCCAGGATTTTGACCTAGCAACCGTGAAGGAACGGCGATATATTTCCAAGTCAGGATGGTGAGTGGCTTGGAGAGGAACTTCCAGGTGGTGGTGTTCCCATGTGTCTGCTGCCCTTGTCCTTCTAGATGGTAGAGGTCATGGGTCTGGAAGGTGCTGTCTAAGGAGTCTTGATGAGTTCCTGTAGTGCATCTTGTAGATGGTACACACTGCTGCCAATGTGTGCCGATGGTGGAGGGAGTGAATGTTTGTGGACGGGGTGTCAATCAATCAGGCTGCTTTTTCCTGGATGGTGGCAAGCTTCTTGAGTGTTGTTGGAGCTGCATTCATCCAGGCAAGTGGAGAGTATTCCATCACACTCCTCACTTGTGCCTTGTAGGTTGTGAACAGGCTCTGGGGAGTCAGATGAGTTACTCACCAAAGGGTTCCTAGCCTCTGACCTGATCTTGTAGCCAAAATATTTATATGGCTAGTCCAGTTCAGTTTCTGGTCAATAGTAACCCCAGGATGTTGATAGTGGGGGATTCAGTGATGGTAATGCCACTGAACATCAAGGGGTGATGGTTGGATTCTCTCTTGTTGGAGAGGGTCATTGCCTGGTACTTGTGTGGTGCGAATGTTATTTGCCACTTGTCAGCCCAAGCCTGGATATTGTCCAGGTCTTGCTGCATTTGGACACGGACTGCTTCAGTATCTGTGGGGTCGCGAATGGTGCTGAACATTGTGCAATCATCAGCGAACATCCCCACTTCTGACCTTATGATGGAAGGAAGGTCATTGGTGAAGCAGCTGAGGATGGTTGGGCGTTTGGACACTACCCTGAAGAACTCCAGCAGTGATGTCCTGGAACTGAGATGATTGACCTCCAACAACCACAACCATCTTCATTTGTGCTAAGTATGACTCCAATCTGCAGAGAGTTTTCCCGATTCCCATTGATTCCAGTTTTGCTAGGGCACCTCAATGCCACACTCGGTCAAATGCTGCCTTGATATCAAGGGCAGTCACTCTCACCTCACCTCTGGAGTTAAGATCTTTTGCTCTATATTTGAAGCAAGACTGTAATGAGGCCAGGAGCTGAGTGGCCTTGGCAGAAACCCAACTGAGCATCAGTGAGCAGGTTATTGCTAAGCAAGTGCTGCTTGATGACCCCTCCTCTCACTTTACTGACGTTGGAGAGTTTATTGACCTTGGAAATAAGCCCTTTCTATCGACTTTATCTAGGTCTTTTATAATTTTATACACCTCAATTAATCCACCCCTCTGTTCCAAAGAAACAACTCCAACCTATCCAATCTTTCCTCACAGCTAAAATTCTCTAGTTCTGGCAACATCCTTATAAATCTCCTCTGTAACCTCTCTAGCGCAATTACCTCCTTCCTGTAATGTGGTGACCAGAGTTGTGTGCAGCACTCTAGCTGTGCCTAACTAGTGTTTTATACAATTCTATCATAACCTCCCAGCTCTTTTATTTTAACTCAGTTAATAACTGAAAGTATCCTGTATGCTTCCTTACCCACCTTATCTTCCTGGCCTGTTACTTTCAAGGATTTGCAGACATACAGTGCAAGGTCCCTCTACACTTCTGATTATCCTATTATATCTTGTGCACTCTCTTACCTTGCTTGCTCCCCTGCCCACCTCCAAATACATTACCTCGCACTTCTCTGGATTAAATTCCATTTGCTACTTTTTGATCCACCTGACCAGTCCATTGCTATCTTCCTGCAGTCTACAGCTTTCTTCCTCACCCACCAACTACATGGCCAACTTTGTACCATTTGAAAACTTCCTAATGATGCCTCTTACATTTAAGGACCCAGTACTGAGTCCTGTAGAACCCCACTGGAAACAGCGTTCCAGTCATAGGCGACCATAACCCTGGATATTTTATCACATGACCTCCTGCCTCTAACCGCGTAGCTGGCTGCCAACTCCTGCCACCGGTCACCTGGCACATCCTGGCAATGGGCTGTTTTCCCACACCAATCGGAAAACAGATCCTTTATCTGATTGCACGATTTTTGGCTCTCAGTCAAACACTATTTTCCTATCTCAGATATTTGTATTAATAATAGACAAGTGTTGAAAGAAAAACACCATTTTCTTCTAATACCAAATTATTTTTTTTCTCGCAGGTACTGTTTGCCCTGGAGATTAGTTTTTAATTCCTGAAGACTCCAGGGGAATCCTCAAAGATTGACAATCCTAGTTGACACTCATATCTATTCTCACATATGAAAATTGAAACATGGACAAAGCATTGTAGAAGAAGCTTGTAACTCCCTCCCCCCGAAACCAGACACAGCTGCAAAATTGTCCAGAATTAGTTTTACAATTTATAGTGAGCTGAAGCTTACATACCAATGTGGTACTGACCACATACAAACCAAAGCTGCATGTTCATGCTGCTGATTTCACATCAGTGAGTGTTATGTGTATGTGATCTTGCAAGTTCAGTGTTAACCATCATTGCTTCAGCTCTCTCATTCACAGACTCCAACCTCCAGCTCAGGGGCAGCACGTAGGCAATGAATCTGATAGAAATACGCTTTTGAAAGCTGCAAGTCACCGTAAATTAATTTTGAAGCTTTGACAGGAAAAGTGCAAACGCTTGGCTTGTACAAGGCACAAAAACCTGCAAAACAGACTTGTTACACTTTTGGTGCACTTCTTTGTCACCACTATGGAATACCTATCGACCCTTAACTGTCCGATCTACACTGGCTCCCAGTCCAACATGCCTCGATTTTAAAACGCTCATTCATGCTTTCAAATGCCTCCTTAAATGCAGCCCTACCTTTCTAATTTTGGCCCTTCCTAACCCAGGACATGCTAAGGCAGGAATTTTATTGCCACCTAAACTAAGATCATTTTAGAAATGATCCTTTATATGAACAGACAAAAACAGTACTAGCAGAAGAGTAGCTCAATGGGTTCCATTGAAATATTCGCTAGCAGATGCATCACGATCCTAAAATTGGCACAGTTACAATATGGGGGATTGTTTGGCAGGGTGGGGGCACGGGAGACTTTGCTGCATTTTGGTTTCTCCCCCTCCAAAATGTGAACTTTGTTTCCAAAAGCAGTCACAACATGAACAATTTCATTCACATTGTCTGTGAGAAAGAGCTCTTATACCATCAACTGCGGTTTATTAACCAAACTCTTTTAAGTAGTTGGACGTGGGAACTCTGAGTAGTTGATTGGAGTCAGATTATCTGAAGTTGTTGAGGGATCATGGGCCATGAAAAGCTGTATTTTTTTGCCCATCCTTAGTTGCTCTGTAAATATTATGGCCGCCTTCTTCATAACCATTCTTTTTAACATGGAGGAGTTTGTTAGGTCAGTCAGAAGACATTAAGTGTAACCAGGAATTAGTGTGTGAAGGTCAGGTGGCAGATATCTTCCCCTGAAGGTCATTAGTGAATCAGTTGGATTTGTAGAAAGATCCTGAGGCCCTCTTGGTCATTTTTAAGAACATAAGAAAATAAGAAATCGGGGAAGTAGGCCATTTGGCCCATTGAGCCTGCTTTGCCATTCAATAAGATTATAGCTGATCTGACTATGGCCTTAACCCCACTTTCCTGCCTGCCCCCATAACCCTTGACTCCCTTGTAGATCAAAAATCTGTTTAACTCAGCCTTGGCTATATTGAATGACCCAGCCTCCACTGCTCTCTGGGGAAGAGAATTCCAAAGACCCTTTGAGAGAAGAAATTCCTGCTCATCTCTACCTTAAATGGGAGCCCCCCTATTTTGAAACTGTGCCTGCAGTTCTTGATTCATCCATGAGGAGAAACATCCTCTCAGTATCTACCTTGTCAAGCCTCCTCATTAGCTTATTTTCTTCTTTCAGCTTCTTCCATTTTACCTGAGGTTGCCATAATGCTGGTTGATCACCCTTTCCATCTTATCCTGTCAGTTACCCATTCCTCTTCCATTCCCACTGTGTTTAAGTCTCTCGCCATCACATCTTTCCATCTGGTCTTAGACCTTCCTCTTCTCCTTCTTCCTGACAGTCCCATCACTCACCTCACCACATTTCCTATCTCTCTGCAATAGATGACCATACCATTTCAATCTCTTCTCAGTGACTTCCTTCGATGTTCCCACAATCTTCACTGATACGCTGATGTACTGATTTTGTCCTTTCTCGTTACTCCACAAATCCATCTCAGCATCTTCATCTCAGTAGGTGTCCAGTTGTTGTCCCTCTCTTCTTGGTGTTACCCAATCTTTCTGCACTATATAATAAAGTCGGTTTCATAACTGTCTTGGAGGTTCTTCCTTTCTGTTCCAGCAATACTTTTTTATTACATAACACTCTACTGCACTTCTTCCAATTACTCCAACCAGAGCTAATCTATTGCTTAATTTCCATTTCTATACTTCCATCTTCTGTCACTACTAACCCCAGGTACTTGAAACTGCTCACTTGCTCCAAGTCTTCACCCAGAATCTTTACACCTTCACTCTGATCCTCTTTGCTAAGCTCAAACTGATGGTCCAGAAATCCCTCAGAATCTTTTATGTTAAACTCCAATGAATATAGGCCCAGCCTGTTCAGCCTTTTCCTCATAACACCCCCCTTTCATCCCAGTGTCTGAACAGACTCCATCCAAGTCCTTCCTTAAATAAGGAGACCAAAACTGTATGCTGTTATCTACTACCAGCCAACAAATTGTCAAATTTATTAAACCATGGTGGGATTTGAACACTTGACCTCTAGGTAGTTAGTACAACAACTAATATATATGGCTGAGCTCTACATTAAAGCATTTTTAGGGATGAACCTCTCTGGTATCTGAGTATTACCATGGCCAGGATTTTACGGCCTCTCTCGTCTGGTGGGACATTACGGTCCAGCCGAACTTAACGGAGATTTAAATGGCTCGCCGCATCTGCTAGAGGGGAAACAATAAACTCCTGGCCCATATTTTCTCACAAAAATATAGTAATGTTGGGTACTTGTGACAAGTTTGTTCTTATCCATTGGTAAAGCATTAGTAAAGTGACATGCGAGTAACTGATAAGGTAATCGGTTGTTCACAAACACAATGATTGAACCAAGCAAGACACTCAAGGAAAAATTAACATCAGATTTCTGTCAGTGTTGCAATTAGTAATTGAACATTACCAAATGCAGTGATATTGTGATGGTTTCATATTCATTACAAACTGCTGCTCTAAGAACAAAGTGGGAGAACAGCAATACAAAAATAAGGTTCTGTGGATACTGGAATTCTGAAATAAAAACAGAAACTGCTGGAAATACTCAGCAGGCCTGGCACTGCCTGTGGTGAGAGAAGCAGAGTTAACATTTCAGGCCAAAGACCTTTGAATTCTGGTAAAATGTCATCGGCATTTGGATTGTGAGATATGAAACCAAAAGTCATCGGCCTGAAACATTAGCTCTGTGGGCTGAATAATGCGGCGTGTTTCTGTGGGCGGGACTTGCACCCAGAAGTGAGTGGATTGCTGACTCCCACCCCCACCATTGTAGCAGGCTGTATAAAACAGCAATAAACCAATTAATGGCCGCCGGGTGGGTTTTCAGCCCACAACGTCACTGGATTGTCGTTCCCCCACCCAATTGGAGATGGAGGATGGGATGTTCAGCAGCCAAAATCGAAGGCCATTCATTTAGAGGGGCACCTAGCATGGGAGAGTGTCAAGTGATCCAGCAAATTAATGTAGGTAAAAGCAAAGTGTTTGTTTCTCAGCAAGATTCTCAGGCATTGTCTGAGATTAAGTATTAATATTCTGAAAAATGTGTCAAATTCTGCAGAAGCTTAGATTTAAGTGTTTTTGCCAGTGAAAACACGAGGCATGAATTCTGATCGTCCCCATAATGTTGAGGTCTGAATATTGATCAGCTGCTTTGTTCTAACATGTTTTGCTCCATAGATGGCCAAAAGAAGGCAGCAGTGGGGAGGGGCAGTGAAGAAGGTCCCAAACCACCCCACATTTCTAAGATGACTCCCTCCTCCTCCTCCTCCAGGCTGTGTCCACAAGGTGAGAGGTCCTGGTGTCAGCTGACGGGAAAAGACTTCCCTCAATCACCCAGCCTGCCTGGACAGAGGTGGCCGCGGAGGTCAGCGGTGTTGGTGTGATGCTTCAAAACTGGAAGCAATGCAGGAACAGGCTAAATGACCTTTTGAGATCTGCAAAGATGAGTAATTCCTCACTCTGTGTATTTGTGTACAAAAAAGGTACAGGGGAGGCTCGATAATACTCGAGCCTTGAAAGTACCTCTGGAGTCCGAGGCAGCATTATGCATCAATGTCACTGCTCCTGGCCCCGATGCATTTGTGGAGGTATCACTGTGGTTCTGGGGTTGGGGGGAAATTACACCTGAGGAAGGTACACAATGTTTTGCCTTAAAACCATTGAGCAGACTATGCATTCTTCACAGAGCTTGGATGTGTGTAAAAATTAAGTTACCTGACATCCTAGTAATGTGACACCTCATTTCAGGAGAAGCAGGCCCACAATGCCTGGGAGAGAATCAGGACAGGAGGTGGCGTGCCTGATCTGGCAATCCTCACACTACTGGAGGAGGAGGTTCTGCTCCACAGAGTGGAGCCACTCCACTGGCAGAGGCGAAATTGGGGGAAAACCTGGGGCTGGTGAGACTGCAAGGTCTGGTGTACTGAAGGGAAGAGGGCTACGGAGAGGGTGATTGAGGCCTGGCATGCTTACATGAAGTGCATGTGTGGTTTATGCATTCAGAAACTGGGAAGCTTCCTGGTAGAAACGTTGTGAGTTTGTTATAGGTGGTTTAATGTTTGCAAGGTTTCATATCTCCTAATCCATATGCTGCTAATGGTGTTGGATACTGTGTCCTTGCAGACCCCATGAAGGTTGTGGAAGGCCAATTAATGCCCTTTCTTCTGTGTGTCTTGCGAACGTGAACCTTCTTCTGCTAACTCCAACAGACCTGAGGGACTCACACTAGCCTCCAAGGAGAAAGAGGAAGCCTCGGATGGTGCAGCATCACATCCTCTCCCTGTGCCAAGCACCAGCGTAGATACTGGTACCTTGGCAGGGATTAGCACAGCGGAATGAGGGCAAGCATAATCTGATGTGGACACTTCACATTCACATGTGCAGTAGCTGGAGACTGCGGTGGAGCAGGCATTGGGCAGTTGGAGGAGTGTTCGAGTTGACCCTCTGGAATTGTCCGTGAGGCAGCAGATGCTGGATGTCCAGCACAAGGTGCATGGAGGCTTGGTGGATATGCCAGAGAGGTTGATGCTCCAGCCTGGACTGTTGAGGTGTCCATTAGGCCAGGTGCACTGCGATCACCCACTCTTCAGAATGCCAAGCTTCCCCCACAGACAGACTGGCAACTTTTCTGGAGGGGCAAACCCACCAGATTGCAAAAGCAATTGTGGGTATGCGCTCTGTTCTGCATACCATCGCCTTGGCTCTGATCTCAGAGGCGCAGAGCCAGATCAACAGGGGCACTGGGAGCCTGGACGCTCAGCTAGCTCCTGGGACCTCCTGGGGAGGATCAATCAGTCCTCATGGTGGAGGATGAGCAGCAGCTGCCACCATCTGGAAGCACCTCTCAGGGCACTTCTGATGGGGGCAGCCTCTCCTCCTCTCCTCTGCCACAGGCGCAGTCTTCCTCGATTGCCACATCAACAGAAGCTGTGACTCAGTAGGAGTCTTCTAACGTGGTGGGCCCTCAAGGCCTGAGCCGCAAGGAAGACACGAGCCAAAGTCATTCAGGGAAAGGGGACAGGCAACTTGGTAGCCTCTCTCCAGCACAGATGGAGGGAGCATGTGCCACAGCACAAGGAAAAGAATTCAGAAAACTCCAGTCGTCACAAAGCAGGTCACATGAGTGTGTTCTGTAGATGTCCTCATTTGATGGGTCATTGCCCTTTTGTTAATAAACCTTCTATATATTATCACTCATACAGAGGTTGAGTTTATCTGTGAGCGTTGAATGAAATGTATGGAGGAAAGATTCCTCAATTGTTAGTAGTGAATGTTGGTTAAGATGCAACAATACCTAAAGAATCAAGATGGTGAGTGTGCTGACAGGACTTCCTCAGTGAGTTTGCAGTATGGATGGAATGACATTGAGACAAAGGCAGTACATACATCTCAGAGGCCAAGAATGCCTGACCTACTAAAACCTCTGCCTTATTAAGGCCTCCCATGTGTCATGGCCATCCATGCACTCTTGTGTACGCCCTTGCACCTCTCCATCGGGATGTTCCCTCACCTCCTCATTGACCTTATCATCGGAGGCATGTCCACTATCTTGCGTCTTCTCTTCCTCCAGGGCATCCTCTCTCTGAACGCCGAGGTTATACAGAGCGTAGCATGCAACGGCCATCAGTGAAACTTTGGATGGTGTGTACTGCAATGCCCAATTGTCTGCTTAACGATGGCCCTCGTGGTAGTGTGGCTGTTTCTGTGTCTGCTCTAGGGGCCCTCATAGGCATCATGAGCTATCACTTCAAAGGGTAACCATTGTCACCCAGAAGCCAACCATCCAGTGCATCAGGTCTATTAAAGATGTCTGGCACCTGGAAGTTCCAGAGAATGTAGGAGTTGTGATACCTTGCACAGACCTGCATAATTCTTCGATTGTGGTCACATACCGACTGGACATTTAAGGAGTGATAACTCTTCCTGTTAATGAATATACAGGGCTGGCCCACTGGAGCCTTTATGGCGACATGAGTGCAGTCTATTGCTCCCTAAACCCTGGTGAAACCTGCAATAGCTGCAAAGAGTGAGGAAGTCCTGTCAGCACAGCTCATTCAAGTTGGCTGTGGCGGTGCATTGAAAATGCAATGTGCAGATCTGCCCTTCAGAACATTGTATCTGTAAAGACCTTAATGCAGTGACGTGTATCAGGCTCTGTAACGGCACTAAGGTCTCTACAGACAGCCAGAAAGGATCCAGTGGCAAAGAAATTCATGTTCAGCAGTGGGAAATGTGACCCACCATTGACCACAGGTTTTACGGCAATGTAAAACCGATTTTTGTAGTCTTGAGGTTTTCCGCTCCTGCCCACTGCAAACGGAAGCGGAAAACTCCGACTAAAGATTTCAGAAGGAAATTGGATGGTACTTGAGAGAACAAACTTTCAGGGCTAAGGGGATAGAGCGATGGAATAGGACTGACTGAATTGCTCTAAAGAGAGCCAGCATGGACTCAATGGGCTTAATGGCCTCTTTCTGTGCCATAATGACTCTATGACAAATTCAGTGTAACAGTCACCTTTAAAGCTCCTGGCATTAGGTGATCACCCACACGATTGGAAGCTATCTCCCCTGCCAGCACCTCATAGAGAGAGGTCACTGTGTCTCTGGAGAGCTTTAGTCTCCCCCAACAACGTGTCTCTGACATTTGAAGGTAACTCATTCTCTGCCTATACTCGATTGGCAGCATAAGTCCTTGCTCTGCTTCTCTGTGGTTGCAGCATCCTGCCTCCATCAGTTACTTGCTCCAATGCAGGTCTGCCACTCTTATGCACCAACAGTGCATCCTGCCCCTGACTATCTGGCCTTTTTCCTCTCCCTCTCAATCTCCTTCTCACTGGAGGATGTATCTCCCATGGAGACAACTATCCCCATGTTTTTGCAACCAAACAGGCTGGGATGCAGCTGTGCCCTAAATGCACCTTTCTGCAGGCTAAATGAAGCCTTAAAGCAGCAAAGGTATCCCCCAGAAACACAGTTTCCAATAGCAAATGATAGCAGCATTCACAGCAGCCTGAACTGCTGAGGTTAAACTGAGCACCTAGTGACTTTTAACCTGCCCCTACAATCTTTCAGTGCATAAAACCAAATCCCTACCTGACATGAATCACACTCTCTAAATGTTTTATTGCTCCCAGCATGTATTATTCCAGTCAATTGCCACTTTAACAAGCTTAACAAAGCAATTAAATTAGATTTGAATAAGGTGGGTGGGCTCCCAATTTCTAGGCCCTCCTGCCTATTGTATTATCGCGCTCTGGTGTAATGATGTCGGGAACACGATCTGAAGTCATTGTGCCTAATAATACTTTGGCGTGGGCGTGGTACAGGCCCGTTTTCGTCGCATGTTACTCAACCTGAATGTCACTCCACAGATACTGTAAAAATAGCAACTGATTTTTCAGTGTGTATAGTAAGGAACCAACCAAATAACTAACCAAGCAAAAGTCTATTCTGAGTTTATATAAGGACTAAACGATAACATTACGAGAGACTAAATAAATACATCAACAGATGTGATCACATAAGGATTATATTAAGCAAAATGATTATAATGAAAATGATCCTTTGTGTATTAGGGTAGATTTGCTGTTTGTAATCCTTGTATATAGATGATTAAGGGGCGATCTAATTGAGATGTTTAAGATGGTTAAAGAGTTTGATGGGTGGAAAAAGAAAAAGTATTTCCCCCGGTGAGGGAACCCAGAACAGGGTTGGGGGGGGGGGTGGGGGCATGATCTTAAACGGAGAGCCAGACCATTCAGACGTGATGTCGGGAAGCACTTCTTCACACAAAGGGTTGTGGAAATCTGGAATTCTCTCCCAAGAAGCTGTTGAGACTGGGGTTCAATTGAAAATGTCTAACCTGAGATTGAAAACATTTTGTTAGGTAAGGGGATTAATAGTACGGAACTAAGGTGGGTAGTTGGAATATGAGGCATGAGCTAACTGAATGGTGGAACACACTCGAGGAGCTGAATGGCCTCTTCCTGTTCCTATGCTGGCTGCTTGGGTGTAAATTTGGTGCTACCTATTCCAGGAACTTCCTAATTTTCATCTCCATCAAAATCCATTAGGTTCAGACAGATCCTACATAGGGTGGTCGATCCACAATGACAAATTTGCAAGTTGACAATCAAGCCATTCACTCCTGGCCTTTAAATGAAAGATTCCTCTACTTTAACATCAAACTCCTGCTATGGGTTAGAAATCTAGGGTCCTCAGTTCAGAAGTTAGTTTACTAGCACCTTGACGTGGTTCCAGTGTGTGGTGGCATCAGAATGACTGTATTTGTGCATATATAAGTTCCCATTTACACTTGTAGCAGCATCCTAGCACACAAGCAGCATCGTAATGCTGCAACACTTAATACAAACATAACGGACTTACATTCATTGCTAAGGCATTCTGATCACATATCAGAAATTAACCCACTCGTTCCTGCCCTTTGAAGTGGTCTGAAGATAATGGTGTGGGTGGGATGGGGTCTTCCATAAACTCATGGTGCTTTATTTGTGACAGGATATTTCTTCAGGCATAGACAGCTATTACATAATTGAGCACACAGGTAACTGAAAATGCATGGAGAACCTGGCTCTTGATGCTCTCAACTTTGCCTTCAAACAAACACATAGCAAAATTCACTGCTAGCTGGCCGAAAGAGTTAAACTCACTGTCACATAAAATCTTCCAGCACATGTAGGAGCCATTCGGCCCATTATGCCTGTGCTGGATCTCTGAAAGTTATTTTTTCATTCATTCATGGGATGTTTGCATCACTGGCAGGACAAACATTGATTACTTGGTAGCTTTATTGGACAAGTAATGTAGAGGCCCAGATTAATGCTCGGAAAACATGAGGTCAAATCCCACAATTACTGCTGGTGGAATTTAAATTTAATTCACTAATAAATCTGGAATAAAAAGCTAGTCTCAGAAATGATGATCATGAAACTACTGGATTGTTGTTAAAACCTATCTGGTTCACCACTACCCTTTGGTGGAACAAATCTGTTGTCCTTAATTGGTCTGACCTATCTGTGACTCCAGAACTATGCCAATGTGATTGACTCTCAATTAACCTCTGGAATGGCCTAGCAAGTATCTCAGTTGTAGGTGGTTCACCACCACCTGCTCAAAGGCAGCTATGGACAAGAAATAAATGTCAGTGATGCTCACACCCCAGGAAGAAATTTTTTAAAAATTGCCCTTGAGAAGGTGGTGGTGAGCCGTGTTCTTGAATCGTTCAGTCCTTGTGGTATAGGTACATCATTGTGTTAGGGTGAGGTTTCCACAATCTGGACTCAGCAATCCTGAAAGAATAGTGATATCCTTCCATGTCAAGCTTCTGTGCCTTGGGTTGGAAATTGAATGTGATGGTGTTCCCATGTACCTCTTCTGCTAAGTGGTAGAGGTTGCAGGTTTGGATGGTGCTGTTAAGAAGCCTTAGCAAGTGGTTGCAATGCATCTTGTAGATGGTACACATTATAGACATGATGCACTAGTGTTGGAGGAACTGAATGTTTAAGGTGATGAATGGAGTGCCAGTCAGACTGTTTGCTTTGGCCTGGGTGGTGTCAAGCTTCTTGACTGGAGCTACATTCTTCTAGGAAAGTCTGGAATATTCCATCACACACCTGACTTGTGCCTTGTAGACGGTGGAAAGATTTTTGGGATTCAGGAGAAGAATTCCCAGTCTCTGACTGGCTCTTGTAGCCACAGCATTTATGTAGCTGCTCTGCTCCATTTACGTTTCTGGTCAATGGTGATGTTGATAATCGGGGATTCATTGAAGTTAATGTTATTGAATGTCAAGGGGAGGTGCTTAGACTTTCTCTTTTCAGAGATGGTCATTGCCTGGCACCTGTGTGGCATGAATGTTACTTACCACTTATAGCCCAAGCCTGAACGTTGTCTAGGTCTTGCTGTCTGTGGACATACACTGCTTCAGTATCTGAGGAGTCATGAATGGTGCTGAACATTGTGCAATCATCTGTGAACATCCCCAGTTCTGATCTTATGACAAAGGGAAGGTCATGATGAAGCAGCTGAAGACTGTTGGGCCTAGGACACTACCCTTAAGAATTTTTGCAGCAATGTCCTGGGGCTGAGATGATTAGCCTCTGACAATTACAGCCAACTTCCTTTGTGCTAGGTATGACTCCAGCCAGTAGAGAGATTTTTCCCTGATCCCTATTGGCTTCAACTTTACTAGGGCTCCTTGATGCTACACTTGGTCGAATTTCCCTTGATGTCAAGGGCAGTCATTCTCACCTCACCTCTGGAATTCAGCTTCTTTGCCCACATTTGAACCAAGGCTATAAAGGGGTCAGGAGCTGAGTGTCCTGGTGGAACAAACTGAGCATCAGTGAGCAGTTTATTAGTGAGTAAGTGCAACGTAATAGCACTGTTGAATCACCTTCCACCACTTTGCTGATGATTGATTAATTGACTGGAATGGATTTGTCCTTTATTTTGTAGTCAGGCCAAACATGAACAATTTTCCACTTTGTCAGTGTTGGAGCTGTACCGGACCACGTTGGCTAGAGGTGCAACTAATTCTTCAGCACTACAGCCAGGATATTGTCCGAGTCCATAACTTTTGCATTCAGTTGTTTCTTGATATCACTGAAGACTGGCTACTGTGATAGTGGGGAGCTCAGGAGGAGGCTGAGATGGACCATCCACTCAGCACTTAAGGCTGAAGATAGTTGCAAATTCTTCTGCCTCCTCTTTTACACTCAAGTGCTCCACCATCACTGAGAATGGTCACAAAGATGCCTCCTCCCATTAGCTTTCCTCCACTTTTCACGATTGGATGTTGCAGGACTGCAGAGCTTTGATATGATCCAATGGTTGTTGGATAACTTAACCCTGTTTGTAGCATGCTATTTATGCTGTTTGTAGTGTCACCATGTTGGCACTTTATTCTTAGGTATGCTTGGTGCTGCTCCTGGCATGCTCTCGCACAGTCCTCATTGAACCAAACTTGGTCTCCTAGCTTGATGGTATTGGTAGATGGAGGGATATACAAGTCCATGAGGTTACACATTCTGGTGCAATAAAATTGTGCTGCTGCTTGTCCACAGCATCTCATGGTTTTTAAGCTGCTAGCCCTGTTCTAAATATATTCCATTTGGGTTGGTGGGGATGCCACACAACAAAATGCAGGGTGTCCTCAGTTGAAGACAGGATGGTTTCTCCAAAAGTACTGTGTGGTGGTCACTCCTACCAATATTGTCAAGGACAGATGCAGCTGCCACAAATAGATTCATGAGGATGAGGTCAGAGGTTTTCCCCTCTTATTGGTTCACTCACCAATACTGCAGGCCCGACCTGGCAGCTGTGACCTTCAGGGTTTGGCCAGCTCGATCAGTAGTAGTGCTACCGAGCCACTCAGTGATGGACATTGAAATCCCCAATATAAAGTACATTCTGTGCCCTTGTTACCCTCAATACTTCTTCCAAGTGATAGCTAACATGGAGCAGTACTGATTCATCTGCTGAGAAATGGCAGTACATGGTAATCAGCAGGAGGATTGATTGCCCATGTTTGACCTGATGCCATGAGAGTTCATAGGATCCAGAGTCAACATTGAGAACTCCCAGAGCTATTTCCCCCTGACTGTACACCATGTTTTGCCACCTCTGGTGGGTCATGCCGGTGGGACAGGGCATATCAGGGATGGTGATGGAGGCATCTGGGAGGGTGGCTGAAGGGGCTGATTTTGAGATGATGTCTGACTTGCTGTTGCTTGAAATCTGTGGGACAGCTCTCCCAATTTTGGCATGTGCCCAGTGTTATTGATGTTTGTGAGGCGGACTTTACAACTATTAGTTCATCCCACTCTCCTGCTCTTTTCCCATAGCCCTGCAATTTTTCTTTTCCATTTTCAACTAATTAACCTGTTCCCTGTGAAAGTTATTATTAAATCTCCATCTACCAGCCTTTCAGGCAGTGCATTTCAGAGCAGAACATGTTTACATTCAAAGACGTTTTTCCACATAGGTCTACTATGTATCCATATGCTGACTGAAGCAAGGGGTGGACAGGAAGTGGAAAACAAAAGGCAGACAGAATGTGGGTGGGATGGTATTAGTTCACACATTATTATAGCAAGTGGAGGAGGAAGAGGGAGAGAAGAGGCAACTCAAATTAGAAATATAAATAAAATTAACAGGATTACACCCTTAAGTATTGCAGTGTAATAAATATTCATTTTTTGCTCTTTAGGGTTCTGAAATAACATTGCAATTTGACTGGATACCCCCTTTGTGGTGAGATTGTAATAAAGCAGATTTAACCTTTCCCATCTCTCAAAATGGTTCCCACCCCCTTAATTTGGATCAATTTACATTTCTTTTTTTTGCCTGTAATCTTGGCTCAAATTGTGTGCTTTTTTTTTACTGGCTGACTCATGCCTGCCGCAAAAATGTTGCTTCACAATAGGATGCTAATTCGTGCATATTGTGAATGAATCATCAAAATGAGGAGCGTTAGTGCTGAGAAACAGATAATATTCCTACTGTTCTCACCTAATCTGGATATCAAGCGCTTGATGGTCAACTGTAACATAGGCAGACAAACATTAAAGCTACTCCTGTTCCAAGAATTATACATCACTATAGAAAACTATCTTCAAGCAGGCCAGTGTCAGATTCCCACTCCTTCGATTATCCACCCTTCTGCCCTGTCTGGGGGAAATGGTAACTAAATACCAATTATCACTTGTACCAAAGTCAAGGCAATTAACCTTTCCTAATAAAAATCTATCAATCCTAGTTTTGAAATTTTCAATTGACTTCCAGTTTATCCTGACATCGCGCCTGAATGGCCCAGCTTCAATTTTAAGGCTATGCCCCCTTGTTCTGGTCTCCTCCCCCACCACAGGAAGTAATTTCTCTCCATCTATCCTATCAACTCCTTTAATCGTCCTAAACACAAGTTATATCGCTCTTAATCTTCTGTATTCAGGAGGACACAAGCTGAGTCCATGTAACCTGTTCTCATAATTTAACTCTTTTAGCTGTGGTGTCATTAAGGTGCATCAGCAATGCACTCTATCTGGACATTCTGTGGAATCATCCCCACCTAGGATTGCACTTAACCTCCTGATTCTCGGGTGAGTTCTCATCCACACAGCCTCAGAGGGACAGACAGACAGACAGAAAGTGAAAGAGTTGTAGCCAAGGCTCCCCAACGTTGGTTGCAAAATTGGCTTGAATTTTCCTTCCTGGTGGTAGGGCCAGACTTCCTCATGCTGCTAGTGCTAGTGACGATCCTGGGCTCATTCCTATTGAATTTATTCAGCAGGAATCTTGCCTTGGCTGGGAGTTTGCTGTTCATGGTTATGGGGTGAAGGCATGCAGTGACCGCTGGATGGATCAGACTTGGATAATGTAAAAATTGTTGCTGCCTTGGTGTAATGATGAAACTGTAATGATGAAAAGTCTACATTGAGGGACTCTCCATTTCTCGACAAGGTATCTCCAATGATTGGGCAAAGTGACAGGAAAAATTGCTACTGCCACAGAAACATGCAGGGATATGACTACACAACTCCCATCCCAATTTTCCTTTCACACCCCTTATTAACACCAGAAAGATGGCAGTACACAAAAGGAACACCCTGCCCATAAATTATATAATTGACCTTGCTCTGCTGGGGCTTATGGGCTGCTGCCAGATTTGCTCGTTCCATTGAGTTCAGCGCCTGATGAGAACTGGGCGTTAACTGCAAACAGGGGAAAGCCATGTTGGGAGTATGGGGCACATTCCCAAACCCATACTGCAGTGTAAAAGCATCTCCAAATAGATGGCTTTGCTCTTTACCATATTAAACAACCCTTGGCAAAAAGAAATTTGGGTGGGAGAGGACCTGTTAACAGGGTTAGTCTGAATTACATCCAGAATGGATGAACAATCACACAGACTCCATCGTGCTCAAGCAATCTGGGTGCTCATTTTTTCTGTATATATATTCCACCTAGATGATGCTAGAGAGGAAAATCAACCTCTTGGTTTGTATTCAAACACGGGTCTTAAGTCTGTTATTGTTCTCCTTAAAACTGGAAAGGTAAAGGGGAGATAGAGGTGTTCTAAATTCACAGAATTGTTACGGTGTAGAAGGAGGCCATTCAGCCCATCATATCTGCACCAGCTCTCTGAGCATTTTAACTTAGTACCAATCTCCTGCCTTCTCCCCGCAACCCTGCACATTTTTTCTATTTAAATAATCATCCAATGCCCTCCTGAATGCTTCAATCGAACCTGCCTCCACCACATTTGCAGGCAGTGCATTCCAAACCCTAACTACTTGCTGTGTGAAAAATGCTTTTCTTACCTTGCATTTGCTTCTTTCGCAAAACACTTTATAACTGTGCCCTCTAGTTCTCAATCAGTTTACGAGCGGGAACAGTTTCTCCTTATCTACTCTGTCCAGACCCCTCATGATTTTGCAAACCTCAGTCAAGTCTCCTCTTAATCTTCTCAACTCCAAGGAAAACAGTCCCAACTTCTCTAATCTTTCCTCATAACTGAAGTGTCTCATCCCTGGAACCATTCTCATAAACCTCTTCTACACTCTCTCCAATGCATTCACATCCTTCCTATGGTGTGGTGCCCAGAACTGTACACAATACTCCAGCTGAGGTCTAACCAGTGTCTTATATAAGTTCATCATAACCTCCCTGCCCTTGTAGTCTATGCCCCTATTAATGGAGCCTAGAATACTGTATGCTTTAGAAACAGCTCTCTCTACTTGTCCTGCCACCTTTCATGACTTATGTACGTATACACCCAGGTCTCTCTGTTCCTGCACCCCCTTTAGAATAGTACCTTTTATTTTATATTGTCTCTCCATGTTCTATGTACCAAAGTACCTCACACTTCTCCGATCCAGGCATAACACTTTATTACCATATGCAATTTCATATTTTGACTCCCATTTTGAACTGAACAGGTTGCAGCTACCACCAATTATGAGGGGATTTTATAGAGCACATAGGGAGAAACTGTTTCCACCGGAAGGTGCATGGGTAACCAAAGAACACAGACTTAAGGTAATTAGAAAAATATCCAGCTCGGAGATGAATAGAATTTTTTCCCACTGTGAGTTATGATCTAAAATGAGCTACCTGAAAGGGAGGTGGAAGCAGATTCAATAGTAGCTTTCAAAAGGGAATTGGGTAAATATTTGGAAAGGAAATTTCTATCAGAAAAGACCAGGGGAGTGGGATTAATTGGATAGTTCTTTAAAAGAGATGGCACAGATATGTGGGCTGAACAGCCTCCTGTGTGGCATCTGATTACATAATTTGTAAAGTAATGTGATTATGAACCACTGAGTCCCTCATGGAATTATTTTAATAAGAAAATTTGCTCTCCGTCATTACCATTTCCCTAAGAAAAGAATAAAAGTCACCCTCTATCTTCCACCAGTTACTTCTATTAAAGTGCACTGACTTTTGCAGCTTGCCTAAATGTCATTGTTTGACGTTAGCCGCTCACTCTACGGAGTCAGTATCTATATCACAGTGGCATAAAATTAGTTTTACTCGGTCAGCAGAAGGTACAAGATTTCATGTACATCTATATATTAATCATGATCTATCAGATAATTTGGTGCATACATAAAAAATGTATAAATATGCCTCTGACCATAAACTCTGACATTACAGTAACAATAGTACAACATTCAGTATATTACTTCTTTTCAAATACAAAATCCATATAAGCCACTCTCCTGTTCGCAGCCTGCACATTCACACACTCTGAACAGCTTATTGAGTCGACAGAACTGAGAGCCTCTGAATCGTTACAGTACTTCACATTTTGAATTTAGTAATGGATGTTTGCTATTGTGCTTAAACAGCTATCATGCCACAATACTAAAACATACTAAATACTAACTTTAAAAGGAAATAAAAACAGAGGAAAATACTCCATCCATGGAATGGAGGACCTACCGAATTCTGCCTTTCAGAGTTACTTCCAGTAGATCAGTTTGAAATGTGGATCCTGACAGGTGAGCAGCACAGCCCTTAGCAGATACAACAGCGTCACAGTAAAGTACAGTTTCCTGCTTTCAGTGAAGCAGAGGGGTTTCAAGCAGGAAGCCTGCATGCTTATCGCAAAAAGTGTAGAATTACGTGGAGGCCACGTAGTAAACACTGACTAAGTCAGTGAACAGGCATGTTATGTTTGAGAGGAAATTTGAATTCTAAAATAAACAATTCGCTTTGTCTCCACAAGGCTAGTAACCATGTAGGATCATCCTAATTGTAACCCATCTGGTAATGTTTATTAAACTAGATTTTCCTTTTGGCAACCCAAAGTGATTAATCTGGTGGAAATGTAAAGTTAAATTTGCCAGTTTAGTATCTATTTGAAATTGTGGAACATTTTTGGTAAAACGCTATCATGTTGGGTGTGGTGTCAGTGTTGTGTCTACACGCTTTGTTGACTTCCACTGCTGTCAGTCACCAATGGTAGGAAATGGTCCCATGTACACTGGTCATGCTCTGCCAATTTTCCAAGAAAGCCATTCTTCACGTGAGCTGGAACAGTGAGCATTGGAAGGCATCAATAGTCACCATCATTATTGGATATCAATCAATTGCAGGAATCTAGGGTGATTTTCAAATTCTCTAAGGACCCTGAAGCTAACTATAATGCCCCAACTGCTGACCGGTTGAAATTAACCAACTGCGTGCAGACTAAGAATTGAATCTTCCTGGTGCATATGTCTTACTATCAAAACCAAATGAGTCACTAAGGGCAACTTTACAATCCCCAAATAATATTGATATAATGTTGAAGGCACATGCTGCAATGTCCTAATTCTCATGAAGCCTGACTCATTCTGATTTTTCAGATATTTCTAAACTGTAGAGTGGAGACAATGAATAGACTGATATCTCAGAGAAGGACACAAGACCCTTGAACCTGTCTGCCAATCGGTAAGATCACTGCTGATCTTCTACCTCTGCACTATCCCCATATCCCTTAATTCCTTTAGTATTCAAAAATTTGTCAATCTGACTTGAATATACTTAACAACTGAGCATCCATAGCTTTCTGCAGTAGAGAATTCCAGAATTTCACAAATCTTGAGTGAAGAAATTTCTTGAATATTGCTGAAGAGAGACACATAAATTGTTGAGCTTGTTTGAAATTTGGCATTCTTGCATTTGTCCTGATGAGCACAAGGTGAAAAGCTTTGTCAACATGTCTCTCTTTTCAGCAATATTCAAGTTCTGCAATGCAGTGAGGTTGATTGATTTCTTATCTCAGTCCTAAATGGCCAAGCCCTTATTCCAAGACTGTGACCCCCTCATTCTAGACTTCCCAGCTGGGAAACACACCATCATCTTCCTTGATGATAGAGCTGGGTACAATGGAAAAAACCCAAAGACCTGAATTTCACATGCTCCCGCTGGTGGGTTTTTAGACAGGGGAGCATGAAATTGAGGGAATGGATTTCCTCTGGGTTCGCAACAATTTTATGCGGTGGAGGGCAAGGCCTTGGACGGGATGCCCGTCCTTGCCCCAGTTGAGGCCCTTAAGTGGCCAATTTTTAGTCTGGCAGGAGGATTTACCTGGCATGTGGGAAGCCCAAAAATGAATGGACTTCGATATTGACCTGGGCGGGGGAGGGGGTGTCCCATCAGAAACCTCCTTGGCTCTTTGGGCGTCGCCTCCCCGCCCCTTAAGGTCCAGTGGCTGCTAGACCTCCCTCCCTCCCCCAGCCTCTCCCCTGACACCCCGATCGCCCCGTTCGCACTCCTCTGCCCCATGCCTTCCCTACCTCTCCCTGGGATCCCTTAAACTTATCTTGCCCTCCGGGCCCGGGTCTTAGGTTCAGGCATCTTCCTTAAGTTCCTCTTCAGTCCACTGCAGCTCTCTAAGGTGGGACTTCCTCCTGAGTGAGGGGCAGAAGTCCCACATACAGCCAACTGACACTGATTCGAGCGTGAAATGGGTGGAGGGCACTTGGATTCCGTGGGGATGCGTTCCCCGCCGACTCTTTGGATGGCGGGAAGGGAAAGCCTGCCATCCGAGAAATTCAAGCCAAAGATAAAAGTTATCTATTTAGGAAGTGCATGCTGTAGGCAAGACATTTGATACATCACTAACTGCACTCCCCTATTAGTGCAGACAATATGTCACAGAACATGATCACTCTCTCCTGCTGCTTCTGCTTTCTTCTCTTTTGCTCCCATCTTTGGCTTTTTTTGGCCTTCCTTCAACTCTTCCTTTCACTTGTAGATGTGATAGGTAGGATGTCATGATGCAGCAGAGAGAGGAGCTATCAAGGGCAACAGGCTATGGGTGTTTGGGGAAAATATGGCTATCAGCGGCTCTCTTCTCATCTCCCACCCAATCACCTCTGTTTCTCCCCTGCCCTACCGTGTTTCCAGTCCCCATTCTCCTTACCATACCCTCACTCTTATTCCTATACCTCTTTCCCTTTGAATGATCTGTTCAATATCTGTATCATCACCTCTCCCTTATTCTGTTGACATTCAAATCACTTTTAACTTTTCAACCACCCCACTTCCACTTCCTCCTCCAAAGAGTAGATGGTGAGAAGGCAGATGCCACTCAGGCTAATCCACTCCCTATTTCTTTATGATCCTTTTTCTTATCCGTTTCCCTCAAAGAGGCTTTGTTTGCTTTCAAAATTCAACTTGTACTTAATAAAAAATCAAATTAGAATGAGGTTAGGAATCTACCAAAATACCTTTCCCTTTATTCCTATCTTCTTCTCTGACTCTTTGGCTGGTATTTCACAGGGTGGCAGTGTCCTGTCAGAGGCAATCTCACCACCTTCAGTCATGGAAACCTCGACCGTGTCTCATGTTGATCAGGCAGTTAATTGCCTTTGATTGTGACCTCCCTCACTCTAAGTTAGGATATCCTGCCCCCAAGAGTTGCTGACCAATCAGATGGCAGCTCTTCAGTCCCAACTGTTCCATTGGGAGTGGTGGCTACTGATGGGACTGCAGCCAGTCCCAGACCAGCCATGATGGAGGAGGCTCTGGTGTGCATCCCCCTCAGTCTCGCCACCCATCCCACATGCCTTCTCATACCCCCATGACCCCTCCATGACCCCCACACATTCTCCACAGCCACTCACTCAGTATCTACTATGGACAGACTTCAGGATTCATTTTATAGCAATGGGAAGGCTTTGAAATAGACGTGAAAAAAAACTAACAATCTAATAGAGCTGCCATTCAAATACACTTCATACTGAAAACATACTGCAGACCCAATGAAAAAAAACATATCCCCTCAAGTGGTCATTCAGTTGTAAAATCAAATAGCTGTTCAGTAACCACAAAGACAGATTATCCTTTAATAACCTTGTAAACTGTAAATCAGAATGTGTACATAACCCCTGCTCAGCTCCTGAAACTCAGTCGAGCATTCAACACGGGCTTAGCTCTTTAAAAAAAACCAATACAACTCAAACTGAGCCAATTGAAATTGAAAGAACAGATCTTTTTTGTCTACTTCATAGCAAATGGCCCGTCAAGCAAAGAACTCCAGGAGCAAGTGGCTTTTTTTTTGGTTCTCCATATTTTTACTGAAATTCACTTAATCCCCATCATTATGAGGATTAAACTTGGTGCTCCACTCGCTGAGACAAAGCAGAATGACAAACGGGTGTCATGAAAATCAAATAACACTACAGGTGGTGAGCCCACACTGTCTCTGCTGGCAGTGCTGCCACTCACCACCAATGTTGGAGCACAACTGGTTATGCAGAATCAGTTCAAACCTGACTTGAATACAGATTTGCAGACAACCTTTACATCAGGTTACCAACTCTGGGTGGACATAGTCCTGGAGATATAATCACATGACTTCCTGCCTCGACGTGCTCCAAACCCATGAGTAACTAAGAAACAAAAGTGATCAAAGAATTATCTTTTAAAAACTTTTTAATTAATTATTCATGAAGTTCTGCTGGGTTGCATGTAGCAGTGACTTGGAGATTAGTCCTTAATTCTTGGAGACTCCAGGGCAATCCTGGAGGGTTGGCAACTGATCCCTAACCATGAGATCAGCACTACTGCAGGCAGACAACACCAATTCTCAAAGAGTGAGTCTACTTGTAGATCAAGTAGGTAAAAGAACAAGAGCATAAGAATTATGTTAATTGACTAGTAATTTAGAAGCCTAGGCTAATGATTGTGGAAACGTTGCTTAAAAGAAAGACATATTTATACACAGGAACTCATTCTCTGTAAACAAAAAGAATATGTTCAAGTCTTCTGCCTTTTTTAAATTACCCGGGAGCTTGGAAGTCGAGAGTTCCCCATTGCTTTCTCCATGGCAACAGCTTGGCTAATCAGAGTTGAATGGCCAGCCAATCAACACCCTTTTCTCCTGCAGTATAAATTGTTGTGACTGTTTGAAATTTGGCATTCTTGTGTTTGTCCTGATGAGTGCAAGATGAAAAGCTTCAGCAACATGTCTCCCTTTTCGGCAATATTCCAGTTCTGTGTGACCGAGTGACTGATTCTGGAAACAGGGGGCAGGATTTTGAGTTCGGCATGTGGGCGCGGTCAGCGGGCCTGGGAGCAGCCGGGAAACTGGCCGCCGCCCGTGATTGGCTCCTGACTGCGGTTTCACGATGGATGACCAATTAACAGCCAGCCAGCGCGCAAGGTGCGCCGAGAGGCTCAGCGCTGATGGGGTGGGGGCGGGAGGAGGGTGAGCGCTGAAGTCAGTGTGGGTGCGGGGGAGAGCGCACAGGAAGCCCCCGGAAGGCGAAGAGCTGTCTCAGGGGGCTGAAGAATTCAAAAGCCACAAATAAAGATTTTCAAATGCTGAAAAAAAATGTCCACACATCAGGATCAGTCACCTGAGCATATGGCTGATGTAAATTCTGTCCAAACATTTTTACCTTTGTTTCAGTTAATATCGGAAACCTCATCCTGCCCTTGGATGAGGTTTCCTCAAAAAGGCAAAGTCGCCCGGCCGAATTGCCTGCCTGCCAATGGGCAGGGAAAAATCACCATTGAATACCACATTAATAGCTTTCATAGGTCTCTTAATTGTCGACGGGCACCCACCGACCAAAATATCGCGCAAGGACATGGTGATGTTGGGACCCTCGCCCGACATCATCACGCCCTATTTCATGTTTGAGTGGGTCGACCAAGCGTCCGCAAGCCGAGCGAAAAATTCTGCCCATGAGTTCAAATCTTACCACTGCATCTGGGGAATTTAAACTGAGTTAAATAAATCTGGAATTAAAAAGTGACTATTAGTAATGGTGACCATATAACTACCAGATTGTTGTAAACACCCATCTGGTCAATTCATTCAGCCATGAGGAAGGTGGTTCACCACCAGCTCCTTAAGGGCAATTAGAGATGGGCAATAAAAGCTGGCCTTGCTGCTGGTGCTCATATCTGGTGAATTAATTTTTTAAAAAAGCTGCAAATGTGAAATAAATATTTAGAGTCAGTTTTTATGAATTATAATAGAAAGTGAGAACAGAGATGAACAAAATAAGGTTTCTTTTATTCACTCTTGCAATGTAGGCATTGCTGGAAAGGTTGGGATTTATCCCTTGTCGCCCTACATGCAAAATTGATCGAACTGAGTAGGTTTCTAGGCTACTTCAGAGGGTAGTCAAAAGTTAATGACATTGGTGTGAGACTAAAGCCACACTATAGGCCAGACTGGGCAAAAATGAACGGTTTCCTTCCCTGGAGAACATCAGTGACCCAGTTGAGTTTTTATAACAATCTGGATTTTCAAATGCCTGAAGGGGAGAGAATTGGTGTGGGCGTGCATTAGATGGCGTCAATGGATCCTGATGTCTAGGGAACATGGTGCGATTTTCAAATGGAGGGCGGAAGGGGGAAACCCGGGAACCTGCATGCTTCCAATCGACAGACTGTTAAGCTCATTGCTGAGCCCATCAATAGACCTCAGAGGAGCAGTTTTGAATTTTCAATCAGGAGACACAGGGAACATGTAATGTCTGGAACACATCAGGGTGCAGCTGATGTGAACACAGGAAGGAACTATGAGGGCTAATGGGATGTACTAGTAAACGCAAATAAGCAAGGGGGAATAACTCATGCTCAGCTGCACAACCAGCGACACAGAGTTGTCGTCGCTGGTGCTGAGAGGCTTACATTTGTCAAGTGAGAGGTGGGAATCCTGAGAGGGAATTGAGGCAGCTGGCATCACCTGGGGAACAGAGGTTGGCAGAGGAAGACCAGGTGAATGAACGACTGACAGCTAAGGGACTTGATAGGGGAATAGGCTACTCTGGCATTGGACACAGTAACAAAGAGGAGTTTCAGCAGAGACATCCCCCCGGCCAGGGGGAAATCAGAGGAGTACAGCAAGGGGCTGCAAGGAGGAGAAGGCCCTACCCAAGATATTGGGTGTATCACCCAAGAGTCAGCTATCTACCTCAGTGTCAATGCCAGGGGAGAATATGCCTTTTCAGGCAGATGGTCTCGGGCTTTTGTACTCTGGTCCACAATGACCTGATGCCTTGCAGCCCCTATGGCAGTCCCTTATCTGCAGCCATCAAGGTCAATGTTGCCCTGAATTATGTTGCGTTCCAGGGATCATCTGCAGACCTGGGTGGCATCTCACAGTTGGCAACTCATCACGCCATTAGGCAGGTCATGAATACCCTATTCCAGATGGTGGGGGAATACATCCATTTTCAGAAAGATTGGCCAGTGCAGGCACAGAGGGCATTGGGGTTTGCTTCCATCCTTGGATTCCCTCATGCCCAGGGGTCATTGATTGCACCCACACAGCTATCAGGGCACTGACAGACCAGTCAACCAGATTCCTGAACAGAAATGGCTGCCACTCATTGAAGTCCAGCTGGTCTGCGACTATAGGAAGCACATCTTGTAGGCTAGCGTTTGGTTTCCGGGCAGCTCTCATCATTCTGCTGTCCCAGGTGCTGCATCTCTTCAGGCTGACATCCAGGCTCCGTGGATGGTTGCTGGGGGTAAGGGCTACCTTCCAAGGAGTTGGCAAAGACATGGATGAGGAGGTGCTACAACCAGAGCAATCTACTAACACGAACCTGCATTGAACAGACCTTGGTATCTTGAAGATATGTTTTCGTTACCTTGATGTGCTGGTTGGTACCCTCCAGTACGAGCCAGCCAGGGTGTCTCATATTGTGGTTGTCTCCTGTAACTATACAAAGTGGTCTAGAACTGGGAGAAGAGGAGAACCTGGTGCACCACTCTTCCTTGAGGGAGGATGGGAAGGATGATGAAGAAGAGGAAGAGGAGGATGAATTGCACATTTCACTCATGCATTCCATGGGAATCAGGGGGAAGACTCTCCACTGGTTGGAATTATACCTAGCACAAAGGAAGATGGTTGTGGTTGTTGGAGATCAGTCACCTCAGCTCCAGGACATCAACGCAGGAGTTCCTCAGGGTAGTGTCCTCGGCCCAGCCATCTTCAGCTGCTTCATCAATGACCTTCCTTCCATCAGAAGGTCAGAAGGAGGGATGTTCGCTGATGATTGTACAATGTTCAGCACTATTCGTGACTCCTCAGATACTGAAGCAGTTCATGTCCAAATGCAGCAAGACCTGGATAATATCCAGGTTTGGGCTGACAAGTAACACTCATGCCACACAAGTGCCAGACAATGACCATCTCCGACAAGAGAGAATCTAACCATTGTCCCTTGACATTCAATGGCATTACCATCACTGAAACCCACACCATCAATATCCTGGAGGTTACCATTGACCACAAACCGAACTGGACTAGCCATGTAAATACTGTGGCTACAAGAGAAGATCAGGAGCTAGGAATCCTGTGATGAGTAACTCACCTCCTGACTCCCCAAAGCCTGTCCATCATCTACAAGGCACAAGTCAGGAGTGTGATGGAATATTCTCTACTTGCCTGGATGAGTGCAGCTCTCACAACACTTGAGAAACTTGATACCATCCAGTATAAAGCAGCCCACTTGTTCGGCACCACACTTATAAGCATTCACTCCCTCCACCACCAACGCACGGTAGCAGCAGTGTGTACCATCTATAAGATGTACTGCAGGAATTCACCAAAGCTCCTTAGGCAGCACCTTCCAAACCCACGACCACTACCATCTAGAAGGACAAGGTCTGCTGATAGATGAGAACACCATCACCTGGAAGTTCACCTCCAAGTCATTCACCACCCTGACTTGGAAACATATCGCCGTTCCTTCACTGTCGCTGGGTTAAAGTCCTGGAACTCCCTTCCTAACAGCACTCTGGGTGTACCTATACCACAGGGGCTGCAGTGGTTCAAGAAGGCAGCTCACCACTACCTTCTCAAGGGCAACTAGGGATGGGCAATAAATGCTGGCCCAGCCAGCAAAGCTCACACCCTGTGAATGAATTAAAAAAACCTTGCAATATCCAGTGTCACCACCTCCATCGGAGTCAGGTTGACTAGGTCTGCCACATGAGATCTCATGATTGTTGTGAACTCTCTTCCTGCAGGATGAGTAACGATGTATGAATAGCCTGGCCTCTGTATTCCAGCATGACATTGACATGATCTGTTATGCACCTCAGTGATGTCCGCTTCTCAATTACACCCCATACGTGAGGTTGGCTGATGTTTTTGTGATAAAACTGAGCACTTGCTCTGTCAGTGTTAGGGAGATCCATAGGCAATCAGTCTGCTGTGCTCGTCTGCATGCTGCTCCCTACAGAGTCAGAGGGCTGTCACCCTGATGTTGTTTGCCACTTACTTTCCCAGATCTTAATAGATCAATGCACGTTTTATGATATTGGGCCCATGTCTTCCTGCTAACTCCTTTACCACTGACCTCTGTAGCCACCTCTACCCAGACCCTTTTGGTCTCCCTGGGCAGATTTCTTCTACCTGATGTCAGGAACAATATCTCTTGCCTCTCAGCAACTGCCTCGGTTAGTGTGTCAAGAGGAGCATCAGTGAACCTTGCAGCTGCCTATGGATGCCTGTGGATGCTGGCCTCTGCAAACCCTCCTGTGTCATCTCTTCAGTGAAAGGGAAATCCAGTCATGGCTGCCACTCACTTTTTCAAAGGGCCTTTGGTATCGATGTCCCACCTCCAGACTGCTCCCAGCGCCACTAATTGGGTGCCAATTTTACCCTGGGCCAATTAAGAACTTTGCATTTAAAAATTGTGTGGCATCACTGACGCTGATGTGATGTGAGGTTGGGACCAAGAAATGTTCCAGGGTTCACAGAGTGAAAAATCTATCGTCACTTTTGCTGACATCAGTTTTTTTTAACTTCATTTATTTTTAAATTCAATTCAAATTCTCATACTGCTGTGGTTTGATTCGAACCCATGTTTTTCTGCATTAGTCCAGGCTGTCAGATTGCTAGTGGTTACTCACTTGGGGTTAATCTCATGCACAGTCTTCACTTGTTGCTAGGATACAGAGGCTGTTAAATTATTACCACCTTTGAATGATGCTCCGCATTCGGTTTTATTGAATTTAAACCTCAACAATGTTCCAGCTTCCATAGAACAACACCACAAGATGAAACAGTACCTTGGGAATGGATGGAAATTAATTAGGATGATAAAAATGTAGGGTCAATAGGACCAAACATTCCGCTTTCTTCCTTGCAAAATAAAGGAACAAGGGAAGTATCAATTATGGTTCAGTGGTACAATCTCACCTCTGAGTCAGTGACTTTGGTCACACAATCTAGGCTGACACTCCATTACAGTACTTTTGGATGAGACTTAAAACTGAAGCCTCATTTTCCCTCTTAGATGAATATCAAAGATCCCCTGGCACTGTTGAAAACAGGGGAGCTTTCCCTGCGTTCCTGGTCAATTACTTATCCCTCAACCAGCATTGCTAAAATGTACTACTTGGTCATGATCACGTTGTTGTATGAGAGACCTCAATGTGCACAAATTGGCTGCTGTGTTTCTCACATTCCAACAGTGACTACACTTCAAAAGTACTTCATTGGTTGTAAAACTCTTTGGGATATTAAAGGCCTGCATGATAAATGCAAGTTTGTCTTTTTCATCGTTGATGCAGTGATGAGGCTGCATCATGTACCATAATAACTCACTTCTCTGGGTGCAAGTGTGATAAAGTAACTAACTGTCTACTTTGTTCAGAGACACTAACCCTTCAATTTACAACTTCCAATAAGTTTTGGTTCAGTGGAAGAAGGATGTCCTGCTTGGAGCACTGAAGCAAGTACAGAGTTTTTGCTTTCACTGATTTAAAACTCTATTGTACGTGATTGAAAACAATTCTTTAAGAGGAAGTGAGTGTGTCCTTTGTTTCCTTTTAACTTGTTATTAAACAGGTTTATTGTTGCAAGGGTCGCAGTGTTCCACCCCTTTTAATAGCACTGTTGTGGTTATTCTCTTACAGGATCCTCACCCACTGCCAGGAGGTGGAGGCTGTGACCTACATAAATTTACAAGCACTTTGAGTGGTACTACTTTCCAGTTTTGTTATGAGATAAGAATTCAAAGCAAGAAGTTAAGGAGAATTCCCCTGTTGAATGAGAGTAGACCAACTCACAACATTTTGGTGAGTCAGCCTTGGATGGAAAGAGCAATCTAGAGTAAGCTTTATGTTAGTTAAAACCTGTTACAGAAACTAGTTATATCTGTGACAATAAAGTTGTGGCTCAGTGGGTAGCACTCTAGTTGCTGAAACAGAAAATTGCAGGTTTGAGTCCTACTCCAGAGATTTAGGGCCAGATTTTCATGGAGTCAGGCCGACTCTGAAGCCATTTCAAAATGGGTCCCAATTCTGGGACACCTGCTGCCGTTCCTGGCACCAGCAATTTTCACCAGTGTGGCGTAAGGGTGCGCATAGTGAGCCTGTACCCCCGAACTGACTACTTCCATTGCGGGGAGGGGGGGGAGAGGGGCGCAGACATCTCATTGCCCCCCTCAATTTTCATGGAGTTGCGTCAACTTCTCCATGGCACGTGGTTCACAGCCCCTCAGAGGAGTCGTGAACCCAGAATTTTGCCCTTGTCGGGCAGGAGCAGCAGGAGCTGTCGGGAAGCTGACTGGCACCCACTATCAGGGCTGGACCGTGATTTCACGCTGCCTGTACGATGCGGGAGATGGGGGGAGGAGGGCAAGTGGGGAACTTCGTGCACGTGGATGGTTGCATGCTGGAAAAGCTCCCTGAGGTCCAGAGCTGCCTCAGGGAGATGAAGGGCTCTGAAAAACAAAGATAAAGAATTTTTAAATGTCATAAAACATGTCCCCTCATGTGACTCTGTCACATGAGCAGGGACATGTTATGAACGAGATGTAAAATTTTAAATTTTATTTGCTATTGGAAACCTCATCCTGCCCGTGGATGAGGTTTCCTAAAAAGTGCAAAGGCTGCTTGGCCTTTTTGCCTGCCTGCCTGCCTACTGTAAGGTTGGACGGGCAGCGAAAAATTTAAGCTAACTAATACTTTAATGGCCTTAATGGGCCTCCTAATTGTTGGTGGGCGCGCTGCTGATTCCCACACGAGCCCACCGACCGATCTATTGCACGACTGCACGTTGATGTTCGGACGCTCGTCCAACATGATCACACATCTTGAGCGAGTCGGGTGCATGCCCACCCGCCAAGGTAGAGATTCTGTCCATGGTTTAGATGAGGGAACCTTTTGAAAGGTAAGGTCAAAACACTTTACCCATTTCCTCCATGGCCCTTCCAGGGCCTCAATGCCCCCTCCACGCCCTCATGCCTGATGCATGCCACCTCCATGTCCACCATGACACCTCCATGCCACCTCTGCACCCATTCATTTTGTGTACATGCACTATGTACAGAATCAATGAGCCGTATAATAACAACGGCAAGAATGGTAATGCTGAGGGAAAAAAAAAACGCCCATCCAGAAACCCGCTTTGAAAAACTGTTGCTGTTCCTATAACCCTACAAACATGTCAGACAGGGCCATTATAGTACCAGTAACAGAAGCTTTATCTACTTCACAACTCTTAATCTTGTCCAAATATACATACAAACATTGACAAAAGAGATCACAAAAACAATAACTTATATGTCCAGGGCCTGAAGAATGAAAAGTTGCCGAGGTGTGCACATGCAGCCCGTTCCTGGCTTGTGCATGCACGGGAAGTCTGAAGACTGTTCGGACTTGGAGTTCCTGATGAGCAGGTAAGTTTAGGTTTTATAACATAATTCGTATTAAATTGAGAAACAAAAAGGTGTTCAGCCAATATTTTCCTGTGAACCGTACTTTAAGTGTCAAAGAGCCATATGCAGCATGTGAGCTATGACTGGGTCATGCCTGTATTATAACTTCATAAAGATGTCAATCAAGCAAAGTAAACAGTCCACATCAGTTTGTCCAAACAGACCCCTGCTGAGATAATGTATTTGTGAGGCTTGGAGCTCAGACAAGCATTCACAATTAACTAATCTAGGAACTATATCAGCAGAAACAGATGGCCAGACATCTGATTCTCCACTTGGGCTACTGGAGTACCACTTGACCCCAAGATGGTCCTGGTAAAAGCATGGCTCTTCTTGTAGGTTGGAAACAATATTGAAAACACTCTGGGGGCTTGAGCACATAATTCAGACTGATACTCTGGTACAGAACTGAGTGAGTACTGCACTATTGGAGGTGCCGTCTTTCAGATAAAATGGTAAACCAAGGCCTTGCCTGCCCTCTCAGTTGGATATAAAAAATCATATGAAGGAGAGCAGGGAAGTTCCCCTGTGTCTTGGACAATATTTATTCCTCAGCCAACATCACTAAAGCAGATTATCAGATTGTTATCACATTGCTGTTTGTGGGAGTTTGTTGAACGCAAATTAGCTGCCACGTTTCTTACATTACAACAGTGACTACACTTCAAAAAATACTTCACTTACCAGCATCATCTGGTTCCATGCTGGAACCATTACATTTTTGGCCTTCTCCAGTCAGCTCACCGATGGAGTGGTAATAAGATCTGACCATGAGCACTGATTGAGCCTCAGGCTGATTTCATCAGGCAAGTGGCTGGACTTTCCCTGCTCGAAGTAATCAGTTACCTGAGAATCACTCCCTCACAAGATAGTCTCCTTCAGACTTTTTGCAATTAGGTTAGCAACAAAAAAAAAATTCTCAGGCCTTTCCAATTACAAGGAACTCTTGCCAATTTTGGGGGGGTGGGGGGAGGTGGTGGGGTGGGTGGAATTTGTTAGGAACCAATGGAACCACATCATGGGATTATTTGCCTTGTTTACCAATGCTTTCTGCTTCATTTTCCATTGTTGGAAATACTGCATGACAGCTTTATGCAAAATTATGTAAAGCAGTTATTGATTCTACACATATGCCTATTCCTAATGCTATAATTTAAAATTTAACTGGAAAATAAAAAAAAGATATAGGGGCATTGGGGATGCTCAATTCCAGAGGGCCAGTTGGGAGCCAGTCTCAGCACATTTTTATATTTATTTACAGAATTACACATTACAAGCATATACCTCCTAACCCAGGAACCACAGTTTTAATCTATTTAGATGAGCTCAAGTGAAACCCCAGTTAATAACCTTCATGAAACTAATCACAATTAATATTCAATTAACACTGGAAAAGGTGCAAAAAAGATTTACAAGGGTGATCCGAGAATTGAGAGTTTATATTTATCAGGAAATACTCTAAGCAGGCTTAGGCTCTTTTCTCCAGGAAAAAAAGACAGAGGTATAATTAAGGGGAAGCTGGATAAGTACAACAGGGAGAAAGCAATAGAAGGAAATGGTGTGAGGGTTTAATGAAGTAGGGTGGGAGGAGTCATGTGGGGAGCATAAATAGACTAGCTGGGCTGAATGGTCTACTTCTGTGTTGTAAATTCAAGGTAAAAATTGGCTGTGGAGAGTTACATACTCAGTCAATGGGTTAGATTGTGACTTTCTGCAATGGTGCAGCAGTTTTACACATCTGCTAATTTTTATTTCCTTTTTATTTCCAACAGCTCCTGACTCTCAACACTTGTTTTATACCAGTGCAAAGAGTCAAGATCTACATCTGTGCTACAGTCACATTGCTAATTGTTTAGATTCGAGTGTTGAAGAAGGTTGTGAAATGGGTGCCCTACTTGTCCTGTCAATGTTGGAATAGCGGATTGAGGTTGGGGGATGGTCAGACTCACGTAAAATATTGTTGTCCACACAAACAGCAAACATTTGAATTCTAATTGCTTGCGCAAACTGATCTCAATAATCTAATATAAATTTCATTACAAGCATGCTTTGAATAATTAAAGAAAGTACTGCGCAACTGAATAAACAATAATGTCAGTATATGAAAGGGATAAAGTATATTTATCTTGTGATTAGATATAACCCACCCAGCTCACAGATTCCAAGAATAATATACACTCATTAAACCTCTCCTAATCTCTTCTGGTGCAATTAAAATTCATTGTGGTTTGTCTTCACATACTTTTCTGTGAGAATCTCACATCATCACAGAGCAGTCACGGATTTCTGTCCCTTGTGAGATACCATTAAGGACACAAGTGGAGAAGGGACTCCTCTGACTCTGTCTGTTGTCACTTAAAAAGACTAGTTTGTGAACTGGTAAGAGGTACCTCACATAGATAGTTCCTAATCTTGACTTGTATCAGTGGATGGCATGAACAGAAGTGTGACAATTAACAGAGAGGAAGTATGGGAAAGACTGATGGAGTTGCAGCTTGCGCTGCTTTTCCATGTCTCTCTTGAGGCCTATGTAACATTGCAAAAGCCTGGGAGTAGGTTGTCCAATTGTGCTTTAGGTTGTGAAATGGTTTATGGTCTGAGAAGTGAGGAAAAAGACACAGCTTAACCTTGAAAAATATTACAAACTGCTAATGGAACATGAAGGGTTGAAATGACTCAGTGCTCCTGATATTAATCCAGAGATGGGAATGCATGTGCAAGCTATGACAAACACATGGCTTTGCATGGCATGTAAGCCTAACAAATTTTAAGGACTAACCATTATTTAAATAAAGCTTCAAAGTTCCTTGATGGAATTCTGTATTCGTGAATGTGCTGCTCAGCTACATGACGCAATTAGCTGTCCTCTATTTAAAGGCACAGTCCACCTCGAGGGAGGCTGAGGAAAAGGACTTTAAAACAGTGAAATAATCGTTAGCAAGTGGAAAGCTTTCTGGCAAGAAGAGGAAGATAGTTCCCATGTTTAACAATGCCTCCCCGGAGGTAATGCTGGTGTTGTTAGTGCCAGGAGAGATGTGCTGGATCCCACAAATGGAGAAAAAAACCAAATATTCAGGCAAATTTCTGGGTGCAAAAATAATAGGGCAATAATAGTTGGGAACTTCAACTACTCTAATATCAACTGAGATATGAACAGTGCAACAAGCACAGAGGGCACAAAATTCTTGAACCGCATTCAAGAAACATTTTTTAGCCAGCACATAACAAGCCCAATGAGAGGGAGTGCAATTATAGATTTAGTCTTAGAAAATGAAGCTGGGCAAGTGGATGAAGTAGCAGTGGGTGACCATTCTGGAGATAGTGACCATAACACAGTTAGATTTAATATAATAGTGGAAAAGGATAAAGATAGCACAGGAGTAAAAGTTCTAAATTGGGGAAAGACAAATTTTATGAAGCTGAGAGGTGATCTGGAAAAAGTGGACTGGTTACAGCTATTTTAAGGGAAGCCAGTGACAGACCAGTGGGAGGCATTCAAAAGTGAGCTCCTATAGGCAAGTGTAAACGTGTCCATACAAAGGGTGGCACTGCCAAATCTAGAACCCTTTGGTTATCTAGAAGCATACAAGGTAAAATAAAGCAGAAAAAGAAAGCCTATGACAGTCACAAAAAACATATTACTGTAGAAAGCCTAGAGTATAGAAAGTACAGGGGTGAAGTAAAAAAGGTAATTAGGAAAGTAAAGAGAGGACATGAAAAAAATATTGTCAGGTAAAATCAAAGATTGCTTACAATGTTTTACCGGTACATTAAGAGCATGAGAATAATTAAGGAAAGGGTAGGGCCTCTCAGAGATGTACATGGTAACTTGTGCTCTGATGCTGAAAATGTGGCCAGGGTTCTCAATGAGTACTTTGTCTCTGTCTTCACTAAGGAGAGGGATGAAGCAGATAATCTAGTTAAAAAGGATGAGCGTGAAATATTAGATATAATAAGCATAGTGAGAGAGGATGCACTGGAGGGACTGACATCCTTGAAGGCAGACAAGTCATCACGGCCCGATGGATTGTAGCCCAGGCTGTTAAAGGAAGCCAGGGAGGAAATAGCAGATGCTCTGAGAATCATTTTCCAATCCTCACTAGATACAGATGAGGTACCAGAGGATTGGAGGTTTGCGAACATTGTACCTTTATTTAAAAAGGTTGTGAAGGGTAGACCAAATACTTATAGGCCAGCCAGTTTGACTTCGGTGGGGAAGGTCATGTCCTACTAAGCTAATTGGATTTTTTGAGGAAGTAACAAGGAGGATTGATGGGGGTAGTGCAGAGGATGGTGTCGACATGGATTTTAGTAAGGCATTTGACAAGGTCCCACATGGCAGACTGGTCAGAAAAGTGAGATCCCATGGGATGCAGGGGAACGTGGTGAGTTGGATTCAAAATTGGCTTAGTGACAAGGAACAAATGGATGTTTTTGTAAATGGAAAACGTGGTGTTCCATAGGGCTCAGTATTGGCTCCCTTGCTGTTTGTTGTATGTATTAATGATTTGGATTTAAATGTGGGTGGCATGATTGGTAAATTTGCAGATGACACAAAAATTGGCCATGTAGTTGATAGTGAAAATGATAGCTGTTGTCTCCAGAATGATATCAATTGTTTGGTTGAGTGCGCGGAACAATGGCAGATGAAATTCAATCCAGAGAAGTGTGAGGTAATATATTTGAAGAAGGCAAACAAAGCTAGGGAAAAAACATCAATAAATGGGCGGATATTGGGAGGAGTAGGGGGAGTGAGATACCTTGGTATACATGTCCACAGGTCCCTGAAGGTGGCAGGACAGGTGGATAAGGTGGTAAAGAAAGCATATAAAGAAAGTTTTCTTTTATTGGATGAGGTATAGAATACAAATGCAGGATTGTAATGATGGAACTGTATAAAATGTTGGTTAGGTGACAGCTGGAATTTTGTGTACGGTTCTGCTCATCACATTACAGGAGGGGCATAATTGCTCTGGAGAGAGTGCAGAGGAGATTTACAAGAATGTTTACAAGGAAATTGCAGCTATGAGGAAAGATTGGATAAGCTGGGGTTGTTTTCCTTGGAACTGAGGAGGCTGAGGGGTGACCTGATTGAGGTGTACAAGATTATGAGGAGCCTAGATAGAGTAGACAGAGAGGTCAATTACCAGGTGATTGGTAGAAGGATTAGAGGGAACATGAGGAAAAACTTCTTCACCCAGAGGGTGGTTGGTGTTTGGAATTCTCTGCCTGGTTTGGTGCTGAAGGTAGAAACCCTCAACTCATTTAAAAGGCATCTGGATCTGCACCTAAAGTGCTGCAGCCTGCAAAGCTACAGACCAGGTGCTGGAAGATGGGATTAAAATGGGCAGATAGTTGTAAAAAATTTTTCTTTTTCAGCTGACGCAGACACGATGGGCTGAATGGCCTATTTCTGTGCTGTAATTTTTCTATGGTTCTATGGTGACAACCAGGAATGCCTGGATTGAGGTGAGAGTTGGAGGATACCGTCCAGAACCTGGATCCAATGTGGGAAAGGTTTCAGTGCAAATTTCCTGCAAATTATCTCCCTCTACTCCCTCTTGTCCATCCTACACTGTTCACACCATGCCTTATTCTGCGTCACCTTCCACAATCACAATGGTGCACTGCACCGCCTGTGAAAGGCTGCACACAGAACAGGAAAGAAATGCCGTCCCTTGCTGCAGGAATCGCTCCGCCCGCTCATCTGTTTTCTGGTATTAGTAAACCCGCTTTCACCTGTCATGGGTCATATGCTTTTCCTGTCTATTCAGTTTGCGCATCATATCTAAACTGTCAATTCTTAATAAACTACTTAATAAATTACTTTATGAGCCTGACCACCTTTTTTGGGTAATTTGTGACTCCTGAACTGAAACCTTATTCGTCACATGTGTTCACCTCCTATTTCCTCATTTCACTGCTGCCAATAAACTGAATCCTTACCTAATTTCCCCTCAACTGCTCAACCTGCACCTTCTCTCAGCAAACATCAATTCATACCGCAGATCATCTCCATAAACCCATGAAATCCCCACTCCTCTGCCTGATTTGCACTTTCACTTGCATTCAGATACAGGGCACACCCCTGGTATGCACTCATAAGATTGTCCTTTTGCCTTTGCAGATGAAGAGAGTGCAGATTACCAGGGAGAGGGCCTGGACTGGCAGAGAACCACCAGACATGGTTAGTGACCCTGGCAGAGGAGGTGGTATTGGAGATGAGTGGCACCTTCAGCACTCTGAGAACTGGTGCTGGTGAAGGTTGTGGATCAGTGGACCATGGTGATTACATCCTCTCAACACCTCATCCCACACAAACCAAACTTACCGTCAGTCGAGTTCAGTACACCAACCAGTATCATCAAGTGTTTCATGTGATCTTTCATATCCTTAAGTACCACTGCTAAAACTCTCTTCTTTCTGAAAGACCATGCACCTGCTCACAGAGGATGCAGACTCCTCGAAGGACCTCATCACTCCTGAGGATGCAGGCTCCAACACAATAAGGTGACGTGTTACTCAGATAGATGGGCCGGTGTCTGGTGAGTCGCACAGGACAAATGAGCAGGAGCAAGATAGTGATATCAGGAACAGACGAGGAGAATATGAGCCATCTTCTACGACCTCTGCTCAGCAGTCCAGAGATGTAGAGCCCTGGGATGGGTTGGGGGGTGGGGGGGAGGTGGGTGGGTGGGAAAAGGAGATTAGTGGAGATACAGGAACAAATATGTGAGCTGTTGGCAATCGAGTCAGGCACTCTGTCCATTATGGTAGGGAGGGTGAAGAAGTTCATTTTGGGGTGATGTCGCCTGGGTTCTCAACTCTAGAATCTAACATGAAGCATGTGGCCACCTTCGTGAAACTGGTGACCAGATGCTCACAAGAGGGGCCACTGCAATCATGTAGCCATTGGAGCCTTCCTACAGCCTCAAACCATCACTGTGCAGACTTGGTATACTACATCGATGCCAGCTTAGACAAGCGGGTGGGATTGGAGCTTCCAAGGCATAACGCATCTCCTCCAGTCTGTTCATCCACAGACCTGCAGGACTGATGTCCCGCTACCCTAGGGGGAGGAGGTTGGTGGAATGGGCGAGGTACATGTAAATCTCTTTCAGGATGTCAACACATCTTATTCATTGCCAACTACTCAACCAATACCTGAGATGGTATTGAACTCCAGCTGGCCCAGACATCTCTGCAGCAGTACTGGAGGAGCAAGACCCTCTCTGGTTCCAGCACCCAGTGATTGTCAGCTATGAGCACCTCAGAAATCTAAGAAAAAGACACAGCAGCCTTAAACCATCTCTCCTCAAACCACTGAGGTAGCACCTTGTAGAAGTAGGACACAAAAGGCTAATTAGATCACAAAGGGTTAACACTTGGATGTTTCAATAATTGGCTTTTGATGATTTGAATTCTGGAGCACTTCACATTATAACTTACATGAAATAATACTATAGCAGGAATAATTTTCCTTCCCTTGCACCTATGTTGGACAGTCTCAGTCCCTGAACCTTATTCCCCTATCTGATGCTTATTTGCAATGTTTTGATAAGTTAGATGTGAGACGCTCATTTGAGTGTTTGAGTATCATGAGTGCATCCTCACACAATGTAATGGCCTGAAATCATCATTAATTGCCTTTTTTAATAGCATGAATTTTATGTTGCACTTTGCATAAATGCTACATTGCATTTGTTTTTGAGAAGATCAGGGTGTGAATCATATGGAACAAGTGCATATAGAAGTTTACCTCAGTAATTTCACGTGAAGTAGTTTATGGTCACTTATTTTAAAGGGACAGGCCCAGATTTTCAGCATGATAGAGAGGCTCTCTGTTGTGGTGAAAATGGTGGACAAGCCTAAGTCTCAGCCCCAAACATGGCACTTCCTATTTTTGTGAGGGAGGCTTGGGACTGGAGTCCTGGGGTTTCCACATGCATGGTTTACGGAGGCAGCTGCCCATTTCAATCATCAACTACCTCCACTGAAGTGGGATTTTGGTAACCAGGACTGTGAAATCAGACATGTGTAGATTAGTCCAGGTAAGAGCTGCTCTGAACTTGACGAACTTGTTTGGATAGACATGTTGCCCTTTTGGAGACATAAGGTACCCCTTAGGAAGTGATCCTGGGACACCTTTGGCAGAGGCAAGGCACATTTTGGTATCAGTAAGGCACCCTTCAGGATTGTTAAAAGTATGTATGATTTAATGCACTTTTTACACACACTTGTTGGAACTGTTAAAGAACCGTCAAGCTTTTAAAGAACTGTCAGAGCTGTCAAAGAACTATCAGAGCTCATTATCACTGACAAAACCCATTGGAACTGTCAAAGCAATCTATGGATTTAACTCTGTTGGGCTTTAAATAAAAAAAAAGTCTGAGGTTCAAAAAATTAAGTGCTTGATATTTCATTCTGTCTGTTGATGTAAGCCTGAGGGTTATCATTATAGGACTTGTGCTGCAATGACTGGTTTTACAGACTAACAATATCACAGTGGGGTGTCTGTTAGCTGAGCAGTTTGGTTGACAGCTCCAAATGGTTATAGACAAATAATGTTTGGTCTCTTAAGAGGAGACGTTCTCCCGATATCGGCCCTGTCGAACCCCCTCAGTATCTTGGATGTTTCGGTGGGAATTTCCATGTATTGCATCTTTTTTTAAATCAACAAGAGTGTTTCTTTGTTTAAAATAGTGATGTCATCAATTCACACATAACTATTTTATGTCAGCCTGGATCCTGAGCTTTGTCCATGGTGGCTACTAGGTGAGTTGGAATGGAGGGGGTAAGTACAAAGGGTGGTGGGTGGTGGACGTGGGTTGGCATGAGTTGGCATAGGGATTATAAAGGGCAATAGGAATGTGGGTTGGCATAGAAGGTATGAGGGGCTATGGGGTGGGTAGAGGGGCATGTGTTGGCATAGAGGATATGAGGATCCTTGGGCGGTGGGGCATGAGGTGACAAAGGGGTTATGATGGGTCATGGAGTGGGGTGGGTGAGGGGGCATGAGCTGACATGAGGATATGAGGGGCCATGGGGGATGTAGAGACATGAGGTGGCATAAGTTGGCACGGATGGGGCCGTAGGGAATGTGTGTGTGGGGTGAGGGCTGGAGGGCTGTTTTTTGTTTTACTCATTTTAAAAAATTGATTTCAGCAAAGTGCCTGCACGGAGGCAAGCCTTCCGCCCCTCCTGTCTCTGCACTGGACAAACTCCGCACTTGTTCCAGGGGCCCAACTTCTAATGCAGCCCAAAAGCCCCGGAACAAAAATAGGAACTGCGGGCTGCCATTTTAATGGTCAGGTTCGCTGAGCTGGGAATTCTCCCATCTCGGCATACCTGACCCGGGAGTGAAAGTTTGGGCCATGGTCTTCTAGCAATGGGTAAGTATGATATAGCATCGATGCATACAGGAAAAGGGGTGTAATAAAAAAAGGAAATGCTGGAAATACTGAGCAGGTCAGGCAGCATCTGTGGAGAGAGAAACAGTTAACGGGTGGAATTTTATGCAGTTAACAGGGTTCTCAGCCACTGCTAAAGAGGTGAGAGACCTGCATCATCTCTTTTAGGGGAGGCCCAACTCATCATGTGCCTATCTGGCCAATGGTGGGCCCTCCCTGGGATAGTAGTCCTGCCTACTGAGAGCTGCTGGCCAATCAGAGGCTGGAAGCTCTTGGAGCACCACCAGGGAGGCAGTGGCTGCTGCTGGTATGACAATAACCTGAGGCCTAGGATCACTGCTGGGACCCAGGCAGTGGTGAGTGATGGCAGGAGGGGTGCCAGGGGGTTGGGGGCAGAGGTCCCTTGGTCAGACACTGTCATGACTTGCTGGGGATAGTGCAGTGTAATATCAAGCCCCATTGTTCCCCGAGTCACAACGAATGTAAAAAGTTTGACCAAACCACCAGATTGCCCCAATTCTAACTGTTTAACAGAGTCTATGCCATCAGCTTCTTGAGGCTGAATGCGAGCACCAGGTTTGTAAACTTAATAAGTAAATAACTGTTTATTGAACAAATTGTCTTTAACTAGTGGCAAAAGAAAGAAATATGCACTGCTAACTTCTAACACTATAATTTAAACTCCACCTCCTTCTTAAATCCCTATACACACACACACACACACAAGACACACAAAACATGGATTTTAAGGGTGGGATAAAACAGTTGAACAGCACCAGTCCAGAGTACAGGATTCGATGGGTTGATTTTGAGCAATGCCTTCCAAATTCCTTTCAGTTCTTGTTGATGACAGATGGTAGTCTTCCAGTACTTTCAGAATTTAGTTCACTGGTTGAGAACTTGCTTTTCAATGTCTCTAACCGTGCTTTTCCTTTTTTTGAGGTTTCCTCAGAGAGAGCAGGCTATCGAGATGTAAGGAGAAAAAAAAAAACAGCCAGTTATTATTGTGGGATTACTGGAATCTTCCACACAGGAGAAAGAGGTTTTAGGTTTTGTTCCTTTCAGGCTAGGAGCTATTCTGCACACTGCTCTCACACAAAACCTGGTCACCTGGTCAGGAGCCAATTAAAATATTGTCGCCAGGCAGCTTCCTTGGTCCAGAACTCCTTTCCGGCACCATTCTGTCTTTCGCAGCACACTCTGTTCCAGGACTACAACACTGTAAACATCTCTCATCCTGTTCTAATTGGCATGTTTTTCAACTTGCAGCCATTGTAATTCTAATCCACTCCAACAAAAAATAAAAGGTATGTTCTTTGCAACAGTCCAACAGAAATAAAAATATTTGTTCCTTACAGGCACTGAATGCCTTTGAATGAGAGGCCTCCTGCCTGGCCCCCCACAAACTCCAGAAGCCTGCAAGCAAACTCGCCAGGGTTTGCTTGCTGTGCACTCTGCATGGCGAGTCCCCCGCCTGCCACTGGGTTGATGCCAGCAACATTAGGATGAGGCTCTTAAGTGGGCATTAACTGTCCCCTTAAGGGCCTTAACTGGCAGCAGGGTGGGAAGAATGTCCATGAACCTTCCGGCCACAGATTTAATCAGGGTGGAGGTGGGAAAGTGGCGGGGCTGCCTCCCCCTTCCCTTCGTCCTGATAAAATGCCCCCTCCCACATCACAAGGAAGGGCACAGGATTCCACCCAATGGCCTGAATTTTGTTCTCGTCGTGTGTGCACGATTAGTGGTCCAGGAAGCGGATGTGATATATGCTTCTGGCAATGATTGGAACTGATACGTGATTTCACGCTGGCTGGCCAATTAACTGGCAGCCAGTGTGAAACGATGCTGCAAGAGGTTCAGCGCTGGCAGCCAGTGTGAAACGATGCTGCAAGAGGTTCAGCGCTGGCAGCCAGTGTGAAACGATGCTGCAAGAGGTTCAGCGCTGGCAGCCAGTGTGAAACGATGCTGCAAGAGGTTCAGCGCTGGCAGCCAGTGTGAAACGATGCTGCAAGAGGTTCAGCGCTGGCAGCCAGTGTGAAACGATGCTGCAAGAGGTTCAGCGCTGGCAGCCAGTGTGAAACGATGCTGCAAGAGGTTCAGCGCTGGCAGCCAGCGTGAAACGATGCTGCAAGAGGTTCAGCGCTGGCAGCCAGCGTGAAACGATGCTGCAAGAGGTTCAGCGCTGGCAGCCAGCGTGAAACGATGCTGCAAGAGGTTCAGCGCTGGCAGCCAGTGTGAAACGATGCTGCAAGAGGTTCAGCGCTGGCAGCCAGTGTGAAACGATGCTGCAAGAGGTTCAGCGCTGGCAGCCAGTGTGAAACGATGCTGCAAGAGGTTCAGCGCTGGCAGCCAGTGTAAAACGATGCTGCAAGAGGTTCAGTGCTGCTGGCGGGATGTGGAGGAGAGGCAATGGGAAGAGGGCGGGTGCCGGGACAAGTGAGGGTGCGGGCGGGTGGCTTACAACAAGCTCCCTGAGGGCTGACAACTGCTGTGGAGCTGCCTCAGGGAGCTACAGAATTGTTCAAAGGACATTTGTGCACAAAAAATGCCACAATATATCTCTAACTGCCATTTTGGCCAATTTTTTTATACAACTGCCCTAAAAGCTCTTGATGTGGCTCAGTATCAAATTTTGTCAGATAACTCTCCGATGAAGTGCCTTTGGGATGCTTTAGTATGTTAAAGGCACTATATAAATGCAAGCTTCTGTTGTACAAGACCTGCCATATGTCTGCTCTGTCCTAAAGATAAAATTCCCACCTTTTGAATGTCAGCAAGCTATTGTTTGTGAGCTGCACCACAGAAGACCAGATTGCTTTTCTTGCCCAAGGACCAATCACATACATATTGAGCAAGAATTGGGAGGTTTGCCTGATTTTGCCTTCCATGAGGTGCTGGAGCCAATTTAGTGCCCGTACTGCCTCTCTGGCTGAGACTAACTGAAAAGCTGAAACGTGATATAACTAGGACACTTCATTTTCAAAGAACAGCACCTCATCTTTCGGTTAGGCACTCTACAGCTTTCTGGATTCAACATTGAGTTCAACAATTTCAGACCACAATCTCTGAGACCGTTTTGTTTCCTCCTCTTTGCTTGTTTCAGTTTCCTCTTAGTTTTGCTTTCAGGCAGCAGCACATCTGCTCTAGGCACATCTTAAGGAATAATACTTGTTAAGGAAGATCACTTGATCTGTGGTAACCAATAGGAGAGTAGCGCTGGCTACCTCAGCAGTCAGTGTAGAGATAGATTTGGAATTGAAAACACACGTGTAGTTGCTGCTAAGTCTATTGTAAATAAACTTAATGTTTCCACCCAAGAAGCATGTGCAGATCAACTCTATCACAAATAGTACAACACAACCACTCTACAACATAAAGCTTTTTATTCTTTTGTGTCGGTCAAACACTATGATGCAGTGAAGCAAACTATAGAAATGTGCCAATGTGTTGGTAAAGGCGTCTTTGTGCCATTTGCATGTTGTGCAAATCATTAAACAGTGGAATCTTATTCCACAATGATCTCACTGTATAGTGACTGAAACATTGGGTAATTTTCTCCTCTGATGTTGGTAGTAATTCAATGTGCATCTAAGATGATCTTCCATTCACTGGTGTCGATGGGAGGGAAAATCAGGCAGGATGTATAACAGGGTGAGTACCCACGCTACTCTCCTACAGATCATGTGTTCTTCCTTAACAAGTATTATTCTTAAAGGTACATTACACACAAAATAAAACCATAATTACTACACTTTATAAAGCATGTTACATTGACATCTACAAAGTAAAGCCTGGACCTACTTTTACCATCCCTCCTTGTGTAACAAAGCACGGTATATAATGGGGTTGGGTGTATAACAAGTGGGGGTATAACAGATGGGGTATAATGGGGGGAGGATCTACAATTTGCCAGCGATCTTGAGTTAAATAGATGGAAAGCTCAGTTAGGTTTACCTCAGTGATAAGGGTCTGGTGATCTTGTGAGTGGAATAAACTGAGCACAGGATCAAGTTCAGCTGTCATGCCCTTCCAAATGTTGAATACCTTCTGACACACATTGGGCAGAATCTTGTGGAGGCAATGGGGGTCTTAGCCATCAGCTTGAGTGCCACTGATACCCTCACATTGCCTCTTTTTTGGGAAGGCCAACCTCAACTTATGCAACCCCAGCACTTAATTGGGCAGCAGTGGGCCTTCCCCATCGTGGAAGTCCCGCCCACCAAGAGCTGCTGACTAATCAGAGGCCACAGCACTTCTGTACTCAGCAAAGCCACTGTGGGTGGTGTTGATGGGGCGGGGCGGGGGGTTGTTGCGTTGCGGCCGCTGCCTCCAGCACTACAGCCACCCAAGGCCTCGGCTCACAGAGGAACCCGGGCATAGGTAAGTGATGGTGGGGGGGGGGGGGGGTGGCACCAAGGGCAGGGCGATGGCTTTCAGGGGGTCCCTGATATCAGGCACTGAGTTACTGAATGAGGGAGCCCGCAAGCTTCCATGGCTGAAAGCCATCGCCCTGTCCTTCTGCCGCTCCCCCCTGACACTGGAAAGAGTTTCTATTTATTTACTCCATCGAAGCCTCTCATGTTTTTGAACATCTCTATTTCATCTCCTCTCGGCCTTTCCTGCTCTAAGGAGAATAATCCCAGCTTCTCGAGTCTCTCCACACAATTGAAGCCCCTCATCCCTGATATTGTTCCAGTAAAATCTCCTCTACACCCTCTCTGAGGGCTTGGGGTCCAAACTAAAGTGTGGTGCCCAGATCTGACACAATACTTTAGGTGAAATCTAACTAGCAATTTGTAAATATTTAGCAAAACTTCCCTGCTTTGGCATATTATGCCTGGAATACTTGCTCCTGGGTTGGGAGTGCAGAGTCAGGTCATTTCCTGGAAGTTAGGATTTTCCATCTAGGGGCGGGCTGTATTAGGTGTTGGGCCCCATGGCTCCAGAATGAGTGTGGAGGCTGTTGGATGTGGAAGCGGGCTGGCCAGAAGGCCTGCCTCTGTGCTCTGGTACTATGTGAAAGATTGAAAAAAAAATTCCCCAGCTCTCACCCCCTCCTCACATTCTGCATGCCCCATCCATGCCAACTAATGGCATCACATGCCCCTGTACCCACCCTATAACTTGCCACACTTTCCACGTCAACCTGTGCCCCATGCACCCACAGCAAGCAATTTTTTAAAACACTTCAGACATTTGTTTTTTCAAAAATTTAAAGGGCAGGTCTTTTAAATGCCCTGACAGCTAGACAGCTCCTTTTGAAAGTTGCTTTTGACAGGTCCGCTTGACAGTATTGACAAGTCCTCTTGACAATTCTGACAGGTCCTCTTGACAGGTGTTTCTGATCGTTTTGACAGTTGACTTTGACAGGTCTGTTGACAGTTCCAATGAGCTTGATAGTAAAGGGTTTATGCACTTTTTACACACATTTATGCTTACTTCTAACATTTTCAAAGGGCACCAGACTTACCTCAAAGGGTAACTGACCGCCACCAAAGGTGTCCCAGGATCATAACCGAAGGGGCATCTTACCTCTCCAAAGGGCTATCTAAACGAATCCACCAAGTTCAGACCAGCTCTTACCTAAAGTACACCGGTGTGTCTAAAGTACACAGGTCAGATTTCACACTCCTGACCTATCGAAAACCCACTTCAGTGGAGGCAGTTGATGATTTAAATGGCCAGCTGCCTCCTTAAACCGTACATGCATGAACCCCAGCCCATTCCTGCCCCCGTGAAAATCGGAAGTGCCGTGTTCAGGGGCAGCACTTAGGATTTCTGGGCTTGTCCACCATTTTCGCCATGATGGAGAGGTTCTCAATTTTGGTGAAAAATTCAGGCTAAAGTCTCTATTTATAAAGTCAAAGGTCATTTGACTTTGAAAGTTTCAAACCTTTCAAAAATTAGTATATGTGAACCTCCAGATCTCTCTGTTCCCGGACACTATTTAGAATTGCATATTTTATGTTATATCGCATTTTGGAAGGGAACTGGCAAAAGGTATCACTTCTCACTTCCTTGTTTTAAATTTTGTGTGCCATCCCAGGAGCAAACAACAGTAAAAACTGGAAAATAAAAATACTGGTCCAAACTGGTCTTATATACCTTAAAATGGAACACCAGTAAAAACCGGGAAATAAGAGTACTGGCCCGAACTGTTTTCCCCTTCTGGGAGGTGTTTGACCATTTCCCAAGTTTGTCTATATCCGCCTGAAGTCTGATCTTATACTCCTCACTGTTTACCATATTTCCAAGCTTGATGTCATCTGCAAACTTTGAAATATGCCTCTTTACTCAAGTCCAGGCCAATAATATATGTCAGGGGTGGCCAAACCGCAGCTTGCGAGCCACACGTGGCTCTTTGGTACACGGAGTGCGTCTCATTCCTTGTGCTGAAACCTGTTAAATCGCACATTGGAAGGAAGTAAACAGTTGGGTGCGGCCTTGGCAACAAACAACTTCACAGAAGGAGAGAACCGGCGAGCAGGCAGCAGCATTGGGAGGAAGGATATTATTAACAATTCGTTCCAGCGCCATCGCAAGATTTCTGATTTCCAACTGCTCTTATGTAGGGCCGTGTGACCCCCCCCCACCAAGCAACATTTTCTCCAGCTCCCTAAGCCACCCTCTCACTGCTGACCCTCCAACTTGTGGCCTCTATCTGGAGAGGGAGGAAACAGTTTAATACTGAACAGGATTGTAAAAATCTGCTGTACAGGGACACAGGGACTCTGATTCAAATTTGTTGTTCAGTAGGTGGTTACAACTTATTTTCAAGTAAAATCAATCTTTTTTTTAACCTCTCGACTGATATTCCACACTAGGATAGATAGGCTGCCAGTCAGTTAAGCAGTGAGCATGTGCTAGCTCTGATGTGTGTCAGTGAAGCAGATTTGTTTTTGCCACATTCTGCCTAGTGTGTGAAGGAAGCCTGGAAGGTTAGAGAGATAAAAAAACCTGAAGATTTCCTCACAAAAGTGTGTGCAATAGTAATAAAAATGCGTCGGGAAAGGTTGTCCGTGTCTTGCGGTCATTGAATGTCCGAAGATTATTGTAAGCAGCTCTAAGGTTCATAAGGTTTGGCCACCCCTGATATATATTAAGAAAAGTGATCTCATTGCTGACCCCTGGGGGACACCACTGTCCTTCCAGTCTGAAAAATAACCACTCATTGCTATTCTCTGCTTTCTGTCTTGCAGCCAATTTTGTATCCACATTAGCACCATCCCATGGATTCAGTGATCTGGTAATTTGCCAACTGTCTTGTTAAAAATGAGTTAGAACATGTTAAGTTGCCGATAAAAGATTTTTTTTTACAAAATCACAGCTCTACTTACAGCTATTATCATTGTTTCTGGTTTGCTTGTCCAGCGCACGTCAGGGTTCCCAAATGTAGGGTGATGACTTGTTTATTTGCAGGTGCCGTGGAAACTGCTGCCTCAGTTTTTCATCTTAGCTGCGACCTGTGGGATATTAGGTATGGTGTGAAGTGACACATGCTAAGGTGAGTCCACTGGGGCATTCCTGGTATCCATGGCACTTGAAGGGAATCACTACAATTCAGGCAGGGCTGGAGCTGAGGATGTGCTGCTGAAGCTTAAAGGGAAAACCATTATTATCTCTCAGCTGCCCTGTGTCTCAGTGCAAACAGACTTTGCTGACCTTAGCTTTGAGGGTATTTTGGCTCACTTCATAAAAATGTTAGTCTGTTTTCCCTGCGAAGGCACCGAGTCCACCAGCTTCATCTAGCGGCCCTCCCAACTGATCCTTTCTCATTGTTAGATATGAGGCAGTGAAAGGCTGATTTTAATCTGGCCAGCTTGGTGGGAACAGTTATAATTGCCCACGTAATGAGTATTCTACTGGGTGTTGCTGGCAGCAGTGTCCAGTAGATTAAAGTAACATTTGTGCCACAGAAGTGCCAGCCAATGACCATCTCCAACAAGAGAGAACCCAACCATCGCCCCTTGACATTCAATGGCATTACCATTGCTGAATGCCCCCTATCAACATGCTGGGGGTTACCATTGACCAAAAACTGAACTGCACTAGCCATATAAATACTGTGGCTTCAAGAGCAGATCAGAGGCTGGGAATTCTGCAGTGAGTAACTCATCTCCTGACTCCCCGAAGCCTGTCCCCCATCTAGAAGGCACAAGTCAGGAGTGCGATGGAATACTCTCCACTTGCCTGGATGAGTGCAGCACCCACAACACTCAAGAAGCTCAACACAATCCAGGACAAAGCAGCCCACTCGGTTGGTACTCCATCCGCCAACTTAAACATTCACTCCCTTCTCCGCAGATGCACAGTGACAACAGTGTGTACCACATATACAAGATGCACTGCAGCAACTCACCAAGCCTCCTTCGACACTCTACCAACCAGAAGGACAAGGGCCACAGATGCATGGGAACACCATGACCTGCAAGTTCCCCTCCAAGCCACACACCATTCTGTCCTTCACTGCCACTGGGTCAAAATGCTGGAAATCCCTTCCTAACAGCACTGTAGGTATGCCTACACCACCTGGCTGCAGCGATTTAAGAAGGATGCTCACCAAGATCTTCTCAAGGGAAATTAGGGATAGGTAAAAAATGCTGGCTTAGCCAGCGACACCAACATTCCATGAAAGAATAAAAAAAACATGTTTAATTCCTGAAAGCACTAGGACTATCCGGAAAGGTCCTCACCCTGGGACACTATAGGACACAAATGTCACTTTAAATGCAATCAGGGAAATATTGGCCAATGCCCAACCCATCAGTAAAACCTGGCAAGATTGGTCTCACTGAGCCACTGAAGCAGTATTTAAAGGGACAATCAGACACTAATTTGTTTGCAGAATCTTTATGCTATGTGGATTGCCAGGAGGGTTTCCAACTTTCACACGACCTGCAAACTTCTTCTGTTGTATTACCCTCAGTAAGCATTACCTCTTTAAATTGACACGGTTTCATTTCGGTGAAGACTTAGTTAAGAGGAAGACAAGCTGCAACAGCCTCAATGACCAGTAGAAGCAGTAGTCTCAGGGAACAAAACCAGCACCAACCCCAAGATATTGACTAGCAGCAACCAGAGTAATCAAGATCAGCACCAAGCCTAGCAATGAGAACAGCAACAACCCTAGCAACTAGCACCAACCCAGGGGCCAGCACTATCAGCAACCCAAGCAACCAGCACCCACCCCAGCAACCATCACCAGCACCAATCAGAGTAAACCAACCTAGCAATGAGCCCCAGCACCAACCCCAGTGACCAGTAGCTGTTGTATCTCAACAGTAGCTGTGGGTCTCACAACAAGGTTCTGCATCTTTATATGGTTGAACATGAAGTGTTTATTGATAACACATAACTATGAACATTTATACAGGGGATAGCTGAAGCAATGAGCTCACTCTATGCTTGCTTCAACACAGGTCCCTGTCCAGTCCACAACTGACTCTAGTCTCAGGTCTTGTGTCTTCTTACATTACACTGTGAGAAATACTGTTTCCAGTTCCACATTAACCTTGCCATGCCATATACACTTACACTATGCCCACATCCCATGAACTAATAAAATAACTACAGTAGCAATCCCAGAAACCAGCACAAGCAGGAGCCCCAATGACCATCACCAGAAACAACACCAGCATCCAACACCAGCAGGAACTCCAGCATCCAACACCAACAGGAAACCCAGCAATCAGCATTAACCCCAGCAACCAGCACCAGCAGCAACCCCAGAAACCTGCACCAGCAGGTGTCCCCGCAACCAACACCAGCAGGAATCCCAGCGACCATCACCAGCAGCAACCCCAGAAACCAACACCAGCAGGAATCTCAGCAACTCCAGTGACCAGCACCAGCAGCAACCCCAGAAACCAACGCCAGCAGGAACACTTACTACCATCACCAGCAGCAACCCCAGAAACCAACACCAGCAGTAACTCCAGTGACCAGCGCCAGCAGCAACCCCAGAAACCAACACCAGCAGCAACCCCAGAACCCAACACCAGCAGTAACTCCAGTGACCAGCACCAGCAGCAACTCCAGAAACCAACACCAGCAGCAACTCCAGAAACCAACACCAGCAGCAACTCCAGTGACCAGCGCCAGCAACAACCCCAGAAACCAACACCAGCAGCAACTCCAGTGACCAGCACCAGCAGCAACTCCAGTGACCAGCGCCAGCAACAACCCCAGAAACCAACACCAGCAGCAACCCAAGAAACCAACACCAGCAGCAACTCCAGTGACCAGCACCAGCAGCAACCCCAGAAACCAACACCAGCAGCAACTCCAGTGACCAGCACCAGCAGCAACCCCAGAAACCAACACCAGCAGCAACTCCAGTGACCAGCACCAGCAGCAACTCCAGTGACCAGCGCCAGCAACAACCCCAGAAACCAACGCCTGCAGGAACACTAGCAACCATCACCAGCAGCAACCCCAGTGACCAGCAACCAGCAGCAACTCCAGCGACCAGTATCATTTGTGTCTAAGAGAGAGGCCCTTTGGTCAGGCCTCTGAATCATTTCTGGCGCCTCAATGAGGTCCAGGGGTGTCGAAATGTGAAAACATGAGGCATATTCCAGCTATAAATAGGCCTTTGGAGAACTGCTGTAAATTGCATGTATCAAGTCGACAATTTGGGACATGTTTGGGTGGGCACCTTGTGAATTGTATAGCAATGAGGACTGGGAGTTAAAATCCGCATGTTTCCCAGTTGCCCGATTGTCAGCTGGCTGTCATTATTATAACGTAGGAGAAACTGCAGTCAATTTGCACACAGCAAGCTCCTACAAACAGCAATTTGATAATGACCCGATCATCTGATTTTGGTTCAGATATAAATATTGGCTAGGATACCAAGAGAACTCCCCTACTCTTCTTCAAAACAATGGGCTGAGTTCTTATCTCAGAGAACAGACTAGGCCTCAGATTAATGTCTCATCTGAAAGATAGCATCTTTGATAGTGCCGTACTCGCTCAGCCTAGATTTTGTGCTCACATCTCTGGATGGGACTGAACATCAGTCTGACTCAGAAACAACTGAGTCATGGCTGACGTACACTTCAGGCATTTGACAACAATGACAAGTGGGATCTCTAGCTAACTGTTTCCTTTCTAAGCCCAGAGGGCACTGCAAAGGTTTGTCAATTTACCCTTCACAAAAACAGATACTAGCGTAACAAACATTTAAGGCAAGTCATCCGTACAACTTTGCTAAGGTTCTGCGCAGGTCCATGATGCCAGCAATCCAGCAGTCTATCTGAACAATCTGCCCAGTGACTTTTAGTTAACAAGCTCATGGCATAGATGTATCATTCATGATAAAAACATTTTTAAAATTCTTTCATAACATGTGAGTGCCAACTGGCAAGGCCAGCATTTGTTGCCCATCCCTAATTGCCCTTGAACTGTGTGGTTTGCTAGGTCATTTCAGAGGGCAGTTAAGAGTCAATCACATTGCTGTGGGTCTGGAGTCACATGTAGGCCGGACCAGGTAAAGATGACAGATTTCCTTCCCTAAAGGACATTAGTGAACCAGATTGGCTTTTTAAAAAAAAATGACAATCCATGATAGCTTCAAAGCCATTATTATTGAGACTCAATTCCAGGTTTATTAATTAACTGAATTTAAATTCCAGTAGGTCTATGGTGGTATTTGAACACATGCTTCTAGAGTATTAGCATAGGTCTTGAGGCAACTTGTCTAGCAACATTACCACTACACCACCATTGTTTTTCCGAGAGCAGAGGTTATCAGTGACTGAAAATTAAAATATATATATATAATCGTAGGATTTTGGACAGAGATACTTGACTGAAAATGATTAAGTTTGCTCAGTGTTGATATATCAGGGAAATTAATCATTCAGTTGTTTTACAGATGCTGATCATTAGGTTTTCTGTTTCAGCTATACACGATGAAGTAGAAATTGGACCTCATTTTACAGGCCTATAACAGTTGCATTGAGTGATGTGGCATCCTGGATAAACATGTGCATTACAATATAGTTCCCAAATCATTATGGAATAATATAACAGTCACTTCTAAATCCAACAAGGAATTTAGGAGAAACTACCCAAAGAATTGTCAGAAAGTGGAACATGCTACCACAATTGTTATGGACAGGGGAGGAGAGATAAACTGAAACCCCCACCAAGTCCCTTCCCTTCTGTCTGTAATCAGTTTGGTTTATTTTTGAAAAGGTAGATGTGTGTGTTTCTAACCCGTTAGTATGTGATCAATTTAAAAGCACCAGCAGCAGGGTTTAACCAGAGGATTATTTAGTCACACACCCCCCAAAAGATCTAAATGCTGTTATCAGTCACACACCACATACACAAGTAACATACAATTAAAGAAGATAGTACACTTCTACAAGTATTGAACCAAAAGAATAGTTAACAGTTCATGCACTTTTGCGATTCCAGTGAAGAAGGAAGTTTTTCCCACTTTTGAATTGTAGTTCAGGTGAGCTCAGATGGCTGGGTGGGGTGGGGTGGGGGGTTGGATATCAGGATTATTTTGAAGAGAAGAATGTTCAGAAGGTCATAGAGTCAGGCAATCCAATTTCTTTACAGGTGAACTCGGAATCAGGCTGGGAGGTTTTTTTAAAAAGACTTTTAAGCCTCTCATTCTTAAAAGGCAAAGGTGGTGCAGCCTTTCTCTACAGCTATTCTCTTGTTGGTGCTATTCTGTAGACTGCCCCTGATCTCGTCCAAGTTTTGGGATAAAAATATTTCAGTATCAGAGCACCAGTTTCAGTCATGCAGTCAATGGCCATTAATATACAACAGAAGGTAGATGTTGGTCTTTTATACATAGCTTGTGGATAACTGGGCTCGTCAGCTTCCCTTTGTCACGTTGCAAACCTGGTGTCATAGGCCTGGATTTTCATCTTTGAGACAGGCAGTGGGGGTTGGGAAAATTCCTGGATTGGCCTACCTCATGAGAAAGTGTCCACAAGTACAGAATTCATCGTGGGGGGGGGGGGGGGGGGGGGGGGGGGGGGGGGGGGGGGGAGGGCAGCGGTGAGGGATGTGCAAGCTGCAGTTGGGTCAAATGACCTGGGAAAAAGTTTGAAGGTAGCCACAGGGGCTGCTGGGTGCTATGGCGGGCTGTTTAAAAGGCCCACCTTGGTGCTGTGGGTCTTCGTCCCAGTGAAAATAAAAACAGAAAGGCCCTCCAGACCTCACCTCCTATACACTCCCCATGCTCTATTGATGCCATCTCATTCCTCCCATGTCCCCCTCATTCCCCCGTGACATGGTATGCCCCTCCATTCACCCCCATGGCCCCTCATGCCAAGGTATTCCCTTCTAGTCACCCCATGGCCCCTCATGCCCCCTATACCAAGCTGTGGCACTTCTATGCCCATTAGCCCACTATACATTGCATTGAACCAATGAATCATATCGTGATTTCTATGCTCGTGGCCAAGAATATATAACGAGCCTTGGCTGAGAGACCAGACATCCAGTAGTCTGTTGAAACATCTGAGCCCCAGAGAAAACATTCATTGGTTGACAGCTCGGGCTCCCTGATCCCTGCCTTAATTACACAATGATTATTTACACAAGATTAAGCAGTTTCAAGTGCTTGCAGTATCAGCCAGTTAAACTTTAAAGGGTCTGGATGATTGACATTTTTGTTGTCCTATAGTAAAAAGACTTTAACAGTGGAAAGTTAGGGAACTATATTGTCATGCACATGTATACATATTTATCCAGGATGCCACTGAATTACAGTTTTTGAAGGATTTTTTATGCACCCTATTGTCATTATAGGGTCCACTGGTTTTATACAATGTATAGTGGGTCAATAGGCAAAGAAGTAGCACAGTTTGGCCTACTTGCCATGGTGAGTGGGTGAAGGGGCTTAGCTTGGCATGGGGCATGAGTGCCATAGCAGCTTTTGGGGGGGCATACATTGGTATTGAGGCACGAGGGGCTATAGGTCCTTTTGAACTTAACTTTTAAAAGGTTCCCTGTGCAGCCTATGGTTCACAATAAATCTGGGGTGCTGTGAACCCTGACTCATTGGAAACCTGGCCCAATTCCATGAAAATTGCAGAGGATTAGGACATGCCCATCCCAGAAATGGAGCCAGCCAGGTTAGGAGTGCAGAGTGCATGCTCGGAACCCAAACCAGCCCACACCCTTAAAAGGTACTCCTGAAAATCAGAAACCTTGGGGGTGGGGTCGGGAATCCGGAAATCAGGTTCCAGCCGCCACTTTTAAAGGGCCCTTGACTCATTCCGACTCGGTGGAAGTCCAGCCCACGGAATCTAGGAGTCCACTGACAACATGGTTTTGGAGTAAGCTTTGAAAAATGGCAGGTGTGAACTCCAGAAAGGAATGTTGTCTAGGCATGTCCATTCAACGGGAGACCCCCCCCCCCCACAACCAGTATCAATTAATTTGGAACTTTCCAGAAGCTTGACAGTCTGGGTTGTTGTTGCAAAGCTCACCTGACCCCTTTGGCAGCCATCTTAACAGTTCATCAGTGTCCATTTTTTAATAAGTAAAGGCAGTTCCAGAAGCTTCCACGTGAGCACTGTCCAGGTTTAAAGTTATGATTATAATATGAACTTATTGGGCAAGACACAATGGTTGAGTTGAATAACATGGGTGCATTTAAGGGGAAGCTAGATAAGTACGTGAGGGAGAAAAAAATATAGAAGATTATGTTGATAAGGTGAGATCATGAAGAGAAGTGGGAGGAGGCTCTTGTGGAGCATAAACACCAGCATGGATCAGTTGAGCAGTCTATTGCCATGCTGTACACATTCTATGTAAAATCAGACCTTCTGTTTTTTTAAAGCATCAATCAAGGACATGAGGTTTCATTGCTGGTCAACGCATTTGGGGCAGCAGGCAGAACACCAACAGAGACAGCCCCCTGATATTCTGATACTGCAGGTGCTTTGTGAATAAGTGAGGGCCAAGAATGAGATCCTCTTCCTTCAAATGGCTAGAAAATAGGTATGGAGGGAAGAAGCTGAGCAGGCTCATGCCAACAGTATAACTCACAGGCTTCTAGGTGGACCAAGGACAGGAGGTGTATGGGGACATTATTACCTCAAAGTTCTGGTCTGAGTACCCCACCATCTTGACATGAACATATATCGTTAATCCGTCATCGTCCTAGGGCCAAAATCCTGTAACACCCCTACTTAATAATATTCTTTCACCACAGGAACTACTGTGCTTCAAGAAGAAAGCCTACCACCATCTTCTCATGGACAATTTGGAATGGCCAATAAATGTTGGGCTCAAATAGTGATACCCAAATCCTGAAAATGAACTAAATCTGTACCCCTTCCAAGACCAATGTATCCTTCCTGAGGTGTAGTGTCCAGGACTGAACATATTACTCCAGATGAGGTCTGACCAAGACTCTAAACAACTGAGGCATAACTTACTCTCATTTGTATTCTAGCCCCTTCAAGATAAAAGTCAACCCATTTGGTTCCTTCTTGTATATGTGCTTAGCTTTTAGTGATCTGTGCACCTCCATAGTTCTTGGTCTCTCACCAATTAAAAAAATATTCCAATCTATCTTTCTTGGATCCAAAGTGGATGACTTCATGCTTCCTCACATTGTGGGCAAAACTCTGGTAGATGTAGTTCAAAGTTAGTTCCCATTACTGTGCCTGGTAGCATGAGGAAAATTATTCTCGTATTTGATGCAAGCTATTAAATAAGAAGATTCAATTTAGTTTCAAATACTCATAAGCCAATTTGCTGAAAGCTGTTCTGCACATCCTCTTAGAAAAATGATCAATTCTCATCTCATTCGTGCCAGTTATCTGATGAGACAATTTGAAAAGAATGTGGAAATGCTTTGTTTACAGATCAACAGGATATTACATTTACATTAAAAAAATTCAGTAACCACGAGGCATTTCAGAATCATTTTGTCGCAGAATGGCAGTCACGATATTTGTAAAAAGTCATACATTTAAAACAAACAATCCCTTATTGCGATTCAGTGGAGTGCAATATATCATTTCTGACACGCGGGTCCAATCTTTCACATTCCCCTGGAGGAAGAGTTGAAGGCAGCAAAGACGCTGCTCTGTCCATTCATTGGTGCTGGTGTGGGTCACAAGCAATTTTGAAGCTTTGGCTTAATAGCATGAATGAACCTGGGAGGAAGTGTTGCACAGGGCAGAGTTATTTTTTAGTAGCACTCCTGCTCTTCCTGGGTCTACCGAAAAAAAAACTAAATGCGTCCTGGAGCGTTTTTGAGTGTCTTTCAGTAGTCCCTGTAAGACCACTAGTTGGGCCACTCAATGCCTGGTACAAATGGGTAGGAGAGCATGTATGGTTCATGATCCGCCCATTGGTCTCTGAACATTGCAATCAGGGTTTTACAGCTGGTGCAGGATACTAATTTGCATCTTTATGCAGCCTCCTGCCTGTTTTGAGCTGGTTGATCGCATCAAGCCCACCTTGGACATCAGTGTGAGCTTCGAGCTATGCAAACCCCCACTCCACCACCTCTGATTTTTAGTCTCTGCCCAATTATTCTTCAGCTGAGAAAAAGGTGGCTGGCAGTTGAAAATCTCTCCCTTTCCCCAGCCCCCAGCTGCTATGACTCAAAGGCTCTTCTGGATCAAATTACGCCAGTAGCATTTCAAACTGGCGGTGTTGTATCACTGTTAAAGGGGCAGATGTTTCAGCCACCAAGAAATTTCTTGTTCGCACTTCATTGGGTATTTGGCAGAATCTCTTTTTACATAAACAAGTGGGATTTCTGCCGCATTGAATAATTGCCTGGTCATTTTATATTTCTTCATTTTTTTTGGATACACAATTCAATGGTTTTGGTGTGTTTGTTGCACTTTTAGTTTATTACTTCTATATCTTACCTGTTAAAACATTTACAACAAATAAGCTTTTTTAAAAACTGCAATTACCCTGTTATTAAATTAGGTAAGAAAGAGCTTGCATTTCTAAAGCACCTTTCACAACCTTGGGACAACCCAAAGTGCTTTATGCTGTTGAAGTGCAGGAAACATAGGAGCCAATTTGCATACAGCAAGGCCCCACAAACTGAGATGTGATAAAGAGCAGACCAGCTTTTTTTTTGCTTTTTAGCGGTATTGGTTGAGAGATAAATATTAACTAGGATTTGCAACAAATACATTGAACATCTAGAAATGCATAACCATTTAAACAATATGGAAATGCTATCTGTCGTTCTCTCAAGTGGTTTGATTATCTTCCTTTAAGGAGATGCCTCACAATGCTCTACATCTCTTTGGTGGTGCCATCTTGCTAACTGGAGCATGCATTTGTTTCTTTTGTAACGCAATGACAGAAAAATACTTAATATGCTTCACTACCCCACAATCGAAGGTCATTTTTTTTAATGCCCTTGTACCATTTCCTTTCCTGACATTTTTATGTACATGTTTTGATTTTTATAAGGGCCTGAATTTCACGTTTGGTGTGTGTGCCGTGCCAATCGGTGGGTGTGGAATCTGTTCCTGGCCATGGTGGTGTTGCAAACGTGATTTTATGCTGGATGCCAATTAAGGTCCGCCTAGCGTGAAGCACATCTTCTCAATGGTCGGGAAAGGCCGGGCGGGGCTGGGAGCCTGTCGAGCGCCGGGTCCAACGGTGACCCAGCAGGCGCTTTAAAACTGGCAGTGGTAGCTCCCTGAAGGCTGCCCGGGAGAACCTTTGGAATCTGTCCAGGAAACCATTTCAATCGAATGATGGCCTCATCAGTGGCTGGAAACATCAGGCAGAGGGCAAGTCTGGAGGTCGACAACTAAGGTCGTCAAAGAATACAGAACAGCAGAGTCAACAGGCTGACTCCAATGCTGGTGCCAGCGAGGGGGGTGGGGAGGCGGGCAACAAGACGCAGCATTCGCAAATGCCAATTCTTGGGGCCCTTCTGCAGGTGTATGCATTTGTTTTACCACTTTGTGGTTCAGCATCTTACTAAATCATAATAATCCATCACAGACTTGTGCATTGCTAGAACCCATTGCTACATGAGCCAAATGGCCTCCTTATGCGTCGTAAATTTTCTATGTTCCAATGTAATTTAAAATTTATCAACGTGGAGCAGTTAAACAGGCACCTTAGAAAATTCACATTCCAGCATCTACTATAATCTGCTAACTCCAGATGGCTGAATTTTGGTTCTATCCATTTTAACGTCTACTTTTAAAATAAATATTACTTAAGATTTAAAAATAGAGTTTGATTCCTGCTCTGTATTGAGTTTGCTGCCCTTGGCCAAGATAGGATAGGTGTGACACAGTTTGAGCCAGGACACCTGGGAAAAGGTGATAAATAGGCAGCTTAGATAGATAGATAGCCTATATCATCTGGATGAGGCTTGAGGTGAATTTTGGGTGCACACTGCAACTGTATTACTTGCAACTTTATTACTGCATTACCTTTTTGCCTGAAATTGGGCACCGATGAATGTCCAACCCTAAGGCTGGGATTTTCTGGCCTTGCCTTAGCGGGATCCACTGTGGGGGATGTGGCGGGCCAGCCAAAATTCCATTGACTGTCGGCGGGACTGGAAGTGCCAGAAAATCCCGGCCTAAGTATATGGCAACGAGATGAAAATATGGATTATGCTTTCTTTGCTGGTTGCCAAACTGTATAATGAAAACACACACATGAAGATTACATAAGGTGGACATGGAAAGGAAGTTTCCACTTGTGGGTGAGTCCAGAATGAGGGGCCACTGTTTTAAAATTATGGGTCGCCCTTTTAGGACAGAGATGAGGAGAAATTTTTTTCTCTTAGAGGGTTGTGTGACTTTGGAACTCTCTGCCTCAGAAGGCGGCGGAGGCGGGGTCAGTGAATATTTTTAAGGCAGAGGTGCATAGATTCTTGTTCAGCAAGGGAATCAAAGGTTATCATGGGTAGATGGGAATTTAGAATTTGAAACACAAGCAGATTCTCCACAACCTTATTGAATGGTGGAGCAGGCTCAAGGGGCTGAATGGCCTATTTCTATTCCTATTTCTTATGCTCTTGTAGTACCCGTGAGGAGATGGTGCCCATACGATTGTTTCCAAGTTCGTCATCCATTTCCAGAGTAGAGGGAAGCAAGAAAAAAGTAAGGATAATTTACACCTCAATGTTTTTATCTGAGGAGAACAGGTAGGTAACTTAAGTCATAAAAATGAAATTCATCCGGAATCTATTACAGACATTGCAGTCCCTCTCAGTATATCTTATGGTTACTGTTCCAGTTGAAAGCCCTCATCCCAAGTCTCCTTCCAGTAAACAAAGGAAGCAATTATGCACTGAAGGATTAAGGAATTTTGGCCCCAGGATGTCCTTTGACAACATCTAATCAGGCAGACAGGATATTCACTTACATATGTAATTAATTACAATGCAATCTTGAAGACCAGACCTGCTGGGGTAGGAAGGGGAAGGTGGCTGAAATCTCTGCATAAATGTCCCCTTAGTTCTTTAGGTGTCCAGAGCATAAACCCAGCCTAGGTTCATAAGATGGACCCCACAACCACCACTGAGGAGACTAGTATGTTGTGTCTTGGTGGCTGTAACAACTTTTAAAGATCACCCACTTTCTGCAAGGATGAGACTGTGGAGGTTTCCCACCACGTTCACTTCCCTTCATTGGCCTGATTCTTCCATGTCATTGTCCTCAGAAAGGTCTGGCACAGGCTCTGGAAGATCACATGGGAATTATCAGGGGAGACAGTGCAGTGCATATCTTGTACTAAGTTAAGGACCTATTTTCCATTCCTTCCGTCAAATTTGTGCTGGAGTTAGACTGGCAATCACAGAATCAAATTGCACAAGAGGCTATTTGGCCCATTGTGCTTGTGCCAGCTCTTTTCAAGAGTTACCCAATTAGTCTGATTTGGCAGGTCTTATTATAGACTATTATTATAGCCCTCGTCCCGAATCTCCTTCCAGTAAACAAAGGAAACAATTATGCACTGAAGGATTGAGGAATTTTGGCCCCAGGATGTCCTTTGACAACATCTAATCAGGCAAACAGGATATTCACTTACATGGCTACAACAACACCAATATTGCCAGAACAAATTTAGACCAGGTGTTGATGTTATCACTGGACCTGTAGTTAGTCTTTGGAAAGTTAGTTCTCACTTGCAGAGGGTGAGTTATGGTGTATCGCAATTGTTTTCCTTTGTTTTATACTGTTTTGTTTAAATTTATCAGATGGTGCAACTGTGGACCTGTACTTCCAGGAATAAGGGAAAAAAGAGAAATGTATAAATACCGTAATTACAATTGTTGCAGCTTGAGCTTTCTGCCTGCACTTTTATCATGGTTCCGAATAATAAAGCAGTTTCCATCAGCAGACCAAGCCTCCGATGAACTAAAACCTGTGCCCTTATAGGCACCGTGAATGGAACAATGTGCCACAAAACTAATAATTACCCTTTAATTACAGTATAACGCATTGGAGACCACTTAAGATGCCCATCTCACTCTCCTATTTTGAAAGGCAGCAAATACCATGCTGTCAGGCTGCTTTGCTCAGACTAAAACTAATAATCAAGTTTATTTATAAGTAAGATAATTGCACAGCAGCAATAAAGCACAGCAAGTTAATCATGATGCACATACTTATAAAATAGTAAAGATAAAACCAGTAATCTCGAATATAATAAAACTGACACACAGTCTGTTGGAGTATGTTACAAACTTCTTGGTAAAGAGACTACATTCACTCTATTAGGAGCATAAGAAATCATTGCGCAGAAGAAAGCCATTTGGTCCAACATGCCAGCCAAAAGGAGCTATTATTCTGCTTGATCCCACTTTCCAGCTCTTGGTCCATAGCCCTATAGGTTACGGTTCAAGAGCATATCCAAGTGCTTTTTAAACGAGATGGGGGATTTTGCCTCTATCACCCTTTCGGGCAGTGAGTTCCAGAGCCCCATCATCCTCTGGGTGAAAATATTTCTTCTTAATTCCCCTTTAACACTTTTACCAATTACTTTAAATCAATGCCCCTGCTTATTGATCTCTCTGCTAAAGGAACTAGGTTTGTTTTATCCACTCTATCCAGGTCCTTCATAATTTTTTTTATACGCCTCAATTAAATCTCTCCCTCAGTCTCCTACAAAGAAAACAACCCCAGCCTACCCAATCTTTCCTCATAGCAAAAATTCTCCAGGCCTGGTAACCTTCACATAAATTTTCTCTGTACGCTCCCTGGTCCTGTATTGTAGTGATCAGAATTGTATGTAGCACTGTAGTTCTAACATAACATTACCACTCTTACATTCAATGCTTCAACTACTAAAGGAAAACATCCAGGTGTGCCTTCTTAACCACCTTATTTACCTGTCCTGCTACCTTCAGGGATCTGTGGATGCACGGCAAGGTTCCTCCACACGTCTTAGTATTCTGCCATTAATTGTGCATTTCCTTACCTTGTTGTCCTTTCGAAATACATTACCTCACACTTCTCTGGAATAAATTCCATTTGCACCTTTTCTGACTACCTGAACCATCCATTGATATCTTCCTGCAGCCTACAGTTTTCTTCCTCGTTATCAATCACACAGCTAAATTGTCCGTCATCTTTAAACTTCTTAACCATGCCCTCTACAAACAATGAAAGGCAAGAGAGCCAGCACAAAGCCCAATGGAGCTGCACTGGAAATGGCCTTCCAGTCAAAAAAACACTCAAAGATCCTTATCCTTTACTTCCTGTCACTAAGCCAGTTTGGACCCAATTTGCCTGGATCCCAATCACTTTTACTTTTCTGACCAGTCTGCCACATGGAACTATGTTAAAAGCTTTGCTAAACTCCATGCAGAGTACATCAAAAGTGCTGCACTCATCAATCCTCCTTGCACCTCTTCATAAAATTCAATCAACTTCGTCAGATACGACCTTCCCTTAATAAAGCCATGCTGACTGTCCTTAATGAATCAGTATCTTTCTGAACGATGATTAATACTGACCATCAGAATCTTTTCTAATAGTTTACCTAACAGAAGTAAGGCTGACTGGCCTATAATTATTTGGCCTACGCCTTTCTCCCTTTTTTAAACAACAGCATAGCATTAGTAGTCCTCCAACATCTCACCTGTAGCCAGAGAGGATTGGAAAATGATGGTCAGAGCCTCTGCTACTTCCTCCCTTGTTTCTCTTAGCAGCCTGGGATCACACAATCAGAGAATTGTTACAGCGCAGGTAGCCATTTGGTGATCATGTCTGCACTGGTTCTCCAATTTACTTAGCACCATTCCTTGGCCATTTCCCCATAGCCCTGCACATTCTTCCTTGTCTGTACCACACTCTTTGGGCAGTACGTTCTAGATCCTATTACTCACTGCATGAAAAAGTTTCTCATGTCTCCACTGCTTCTTTTGCCAATTAGCTTAAATCTGTGCCCTCTTGTTCTTGATCCTTCCACCAGTGGGAAGTTTTTCCCTATCTACTCTGTCTAGACCCATCATTTGAATACCTCTATCAAATCTCCACTCAACCTTCTCTTTTTCAAGAAGAACAGTCCCAACTTCTCCAATCTAGCTATGTAACTCAAGTTCCTCATCCCTGGAACCATTCTCATGAATCATTTTTTCCACTGTCTAATGCCTTCACATCTTTCCTGATACATGGCGCCAACTAAATAATTCACCTGGGCCTGGCAGCTTACCCACTTTCAAACATGCGAAACCTGCTAATATTTCCTCTTTTTACTACGTTTATCCCATCCACTATTTCACATTCCTCCTCCTTAACTACAATGTTTACATTGTCTCCCACTTTTGTGAAGCCAGATGCAAAGGATTCATTAAGAACCATGCTTACATTTTCAGTCTCCAGATATGGTTTACGTTTTGAGTCTCTAATAGGCTCTGTCTTTCCCTTAGTCATTCTCTTGCACTTTTATATTTATTTTTAATATATGCGGAGAGGATCTTTCATCTTGAAGGGTAATCTAGAATCAGGGGACACAGTTTATAAATAAGAGGTCTTCCATTTATGTTGGAGATAAGAAGGAGTTTCTTCTCTCAGAGGATCATTCATTTTTTGGAATTCTCTCCCACAGACAGCAGTCATTGCATATGTTCAAGGCTGAGTTGAACAGATTTTGAACAAGGGAGTCAAGCAGACAGGAAAGTGGAGTTAAGGCCACAATCAGATCAGCCATAATGTTATTGAATAGCAAATCACGCTTGAAGAGCCGAATGGTTCTATTCCTGCTCCTGTTTCTTATGTTATTAATATAACAGCATAATCGCAGACAGCAGTTTTAAAGAATCAAAACTTTATGGGTTGTCATGCTCGATCCTGAGCCTAAGAAGAAGCAGTGTTCAACTCTATTCGCTGCTCCCCAGATAATTAAATACTCCATGCTCTCAAGTAGCAAGACCTGGATAACATCCCAGCTTGGGCTAAAAAGTGGAAAGTATCACTCGAGTCACATAAATCCAGGTAATGACCGGCTCCCACAAGAAAGAGTGGAACCACCTCTACTTGGCATTCAATTGCATTACCATTGCTGAATCCACCATCAACATCTTGGGAGTTGCCACTGACCAGAAAGCAGTTCAGAGGCTGGGTATTCTGTGACAGGCTGCTCACCTCCTGACTCTCCAAAAATACCACCACCACCGAACAGGCCCATATCAGGAGTGTGATGACATTCTCTCCTTTTGCATAGATGGATATAGCTGCAGCAACATTCAAGAAGATCAACACCATCCAAGGCAAAGTAGCCCATTCCATCAGCAGCCTTTCCACCCCCTTAGATGAAAGGCAAATGCCAATGTCCTAGCCAGGGATGCCCATATCCCAAGAACGAATAACAACAAAAAAAAAGCAAATCCGGGATTATTGCCTGGTGTAATTGAATTCCATCTAGTCAACGATATGCTTGGCATAACTATCACAAAGACAGCTAGATATCATTATTCAGTGCGGGGGAGTAACGGTGCTGCTTTCCATATCACCACATTGTATCACATTTTCACTGGAGGAGGGCAACATCTGCGGATCTAATAGGAAACTCATTATATAAATCTATAAATTACATATTTGACAGACCAATGTAGACTGCACCAGTTCTGTAATTCTACAAAAATAAATCAGTGGGCATGTCTCATAAAACTGTGCTGGATAAGGTAAGGGTTACATGTGTAGGAGGGTTACACAGTAACCCGTGTCTCTTCTCCAGTGAATAAGAAATGAGTCCTAAAGGGTGCACAGATGGCTCAGAAAGTGCCTGTATGTATGAATAGGAGATAATGAAACAGTTTGCATTTAGAAGAGAAACATACTGGAGTCTTACCTGTGGAACAAATTAAAAGTTGGTGGTTATATATAAATGAGAAAAAAGATCCCTTTGTCAAGTTCTCATAGGGAGCTGAATTAGTTTTTGTACATCAATTTGCATCCAATATGTTTGTGCTCATTTACTGACATGGACTGGCTGAGGATGAATAGCCTGTTTCTGCGCCGTGTATCCTGTAAATCAAGTTCTGTTTCATCCCAATATGCCAGGTTGGTTCATTCCAATTAGACTGTCTGCTTTACTATGGCGATCTCTGTGACCTTTCTTGGACAGGTTAACTTATAGCTCCGTGGAGCACTGTTCTCAGAGTCTGAATACAAATCACTACCAGTCTTGGTAGGAAAAAAAAATCAACCGACTATGCACAGAAATATGTAGGGGGTAAAGTAGCATTGTGTTTTTTTACTGGGCAAGTTATCCTGACCACTAATCTCACATAACTTGAAATTGCATCACAGCTACTGGGGCATTTAAGTTCCATTACTTATTGGATTTGGTGCCATGTGGACATGGAGGGCATCCACTGCCAGTGGCTATGAAAGTGACAGAAGTGCTCAATTTCTACACCAGTGGCTCCTTTCAGGGCTGCACAGGTGAGCTCTGTGGGATATCACAAGCCTCCACCCACAAACGCATCCATGAGGTCACAGGTGTCATCTTCGCAAAGGCGCACAACTTTATGCATTTTGTCTGGGACCAGGAAAGCCAGGATGCAAGAGCAATTTGATTTACCCAGATCTCTAGTTTCCCACAGTTGCAGGATACCATCTACTGCACTCACGTGGCGCTCAGATCTCTGTCGCAACAAGCGGTCAACTATGTCAACTGCAAGGGCTTCCATTTGCTGAATGTGCAGCTGATGTGCGACTACCTTAAACACACCCTAAGGCCTGTGCAAGGTTTCCAGGGAGTGTGCACGGCTCCTATATTCTCAGTCCATCACAGATGCCCAATGTCTTCCAGGGTCCACAGGGGCTGCAGGAAAGGCTCCTCAGGGACAAGGGCTATCCACAGGGAACGTGGCTGATGACACCTGTGTGGTGGCCTCAGACTGCAGCAGAGCGAAGGTATAACGAGGCTCATGCTGCAACTCGCACCTGGTGGAGCAGACCATCGGGATGCTGAAAATGAGGCTCTGGTGCCTGGACCGGTCTGATGGAGCCCTGCAATATAGTCCACAGAGGGTGTCATGCATCATCGTCACCTGCTGCACCCTTTACAACCTGGTGCTGCAATGCGGGAGAGGAGCTGGCTGAGGAGGAGATGGAGGAGCTGGAGATCTCCTCTGATGAGGAGGATGTCGACGGGGATGAAGGTGAGGAGGTCCTTGAAGGCGCAAATAACAGCAATTAAGCCTTCGCATTGGCTAAACGAGGCAGGCGCACTAGGGAGACTTGTATAGCTGTTAGATTTGTGGAGCATAACGATGATGACATGCAGTAAAGAGACACCATAAGACCCTCACATTGCATCTATGAACAGTCTGGCTTATGGTAGCACACATACCCTCTGTGATAATGTTCCTGACATGGAGAAGCAATGGAGGCCCTAATAGTAGCTCGATTGCAGGAGGATGATGATGGCCTGCACTGAGGACACTCCATAGATCTTCAACTTGCCTCTGAGAATGTCTAACTCCTGTCTGGCCAAGGGCAGCTCGCTTGCGCTCTGTGATCAGGGTCATATCATAGAGGCGCAGCCATGAAACTTTAAAAGCATCTGATCCTTTGTCTGCCTTCAGCACCTGAGCCCTTCAGGAGCACAGAATCAGTGGAGATGGGGCTGGCCTCACCTTAAAGGTGCTGAGAGCACACAGAGAGAATGATGGGAACTCTGTGGCGTCTGCCTACCCACAACATTCTGGCAGCAATGGCAAGCACTGTCAAGGTGCAGGCATCAGTAATGTGTCCAGGTAGCGTGAGGCTGGACCGTCACCTTGGTCTGAAGGCTGCACAAAGCACAGGAAAGAGCCCCTGGACTGAGGGACCTGCCTTTATCTTTTGCAGAAAGGTTTCATATCTGAGTGACAAGAACACTGCTCATCAGAACAAGGAGCCAAAGGCAGGAAGACATTCTTGGGATTTTCTTGACAATAGTGACCATTATATATCTGTGATTAACACCCATGCCCAGGCTGTGCAACTACATCTTCTTAACCTTCTTAACCCTGCTATGTCTTGATGCTCCCCGGGCTTCCACAGTGGAGGTGGAGGCAGGCTGCTGACTGCTACGTCCTGTGATGACCTTGATTGGTGTCCTCTGGAGGACTGAGACCTGGAGGGCCTGGCCAGCTTTCGGGGACCTGCTGTGTAGCAGTGGCACCCTCCTTGAGCTGTGGAGCTGGAGCTGCTGGGGTCATAGAAAGAAGAGGTTTGGATGGACTGGACACTCCTGGGGTCAACTGGGTGGATGGCCCTCGTGTGTGCACCTGCTGATCCTCCTCCCTATGGGTGCCCGAGGGTCCCTGGCTGACTCCTTGAGGAGAAGGAGTAACTGGAGTGAGATTGAGTGCCCTCTCGCGTACATACTGCTGGGGGCCAACAATGGCATCAGTGATGGAGTTGAGCCCGTGGAGCAGTGCAGGAGTGACATCCTGGACCGAGGTCTCCATGGCAACTGCCATCTTACCAGTGTTGATCTCAGTGCGTTGGCATGCCGGCGCTATCACCTCAGTCTGAAGGTGGACAGACTCCTCTATCGTGCCTTGCAATCTGAGGAGTGCAGTGGACATCCCTTCCTGATGTTCCTGAGCTTGCCTTTGCAGCTGCAGCAAACTGATATATGACCGAGTCCAGAGGCTCCTCATCTGACTCGGGCTCAGCAGATTTCTGGCCTCCAGCAGTCCTCCAAATGCCGGGGACCTGGGAAGTCCCTGCCTCCGCCTGCTGTGAATCAGAAACTGTGATGGGCTCACCAGATTGTGATCTACTAGAGGCTACTCTAAAGCTAGGTCCCACTGAGGTGTGTGTCTCTGTGCTGGCGGAGGGTGTAGGCATGCATAGTGATGAGATGTCAAGGAGGGTGCCTTCAGATTCCTCTTCAGAGGTTTCTTCGGGGATTGGTTGGAGGCCCTGGGTCATGGAATCTGATGGCTGTTTGCAGATGTGCCTGTGAAAGCAAGGAGAGATAATTAGTGCACAGCAGTGGCCTGAAACAGGGCACATCACTCACAGTTTGGTTGTCTGATGGATGTTGCACTGCTGGATCCTCACTTGGTAGAGCACCACCAACCTCACCATCAGCACAGGAATGGTCCAGATCCTCGCTGGCCAGCTGGATGGCTCTGTTTTCAAAGTCTGTGAGGACCTTGATTTCAGACATTCCTTCACCAATTAGCAACCTCTTCCTCTTGTTGTGTGCCAGCTTGCCCTGCATAAATAAAGATGGAGAAAGTATAAGCAGGATTCCTGCCAGGCCAGATGATAAGTATGCCTGGCATATGTGGGTGGTGAGTGTTCCCATGGACGGGATGGGGACAATGAAGGTGTGCGTGAGAGAGTGAATGGTGATGTCACTTAAACAGGCAGTGAGTGAGGGCCCTGTGGATGTGATGGGTTTGTGAGTGTGTGACTTGAGAGCGATGAGAAGAGTGACTTACCCCAGTGGATGAAGGAGATCATTCATCCTCTTGCGGCACTGGGTAGCTATCCTCTTTTGCACTGACCATGGCTGCCACGGCCTCCCAAACCGGATTAGTGAGGTTGCTGCCCATCCTGTGGCCAGAGCAGGGGTAGAGGACATCACGGGGAGCTACCACGGCGTCCAAAAGGCGTTAGAGGGACACGTCATTAAACCTGGGGTCTTCTTGCTTTTCAGAGCCACATATTCTTTGCAGAAGTCGTGGGCTGGAAGCACTGAGAGGTGTGCACACGGCTGCACTTTAAGTATGATGCCCGGCGTGATGAAGCAGCAAGGCGACGGTGTGGCGGGCGAACGAGAGCCCGCCCGCCACGGAAACGGCATGATTCCCAGGAACGCATAATTAATATGGCGGGCTTGGGACGGTATGGCATGAAAAGTTGCCATCGTTTTACCCACCTGCTACCGCATTTCTGGGATGATTCCACCCACTGAGTACATTCACGAGAGAGGTAGGTAGATTTCAGCCATGATCTAGTTGAATGGTGGGGCAGCTCGAATGGTCTACTCCTATTTTCTATGTTCTTAAGATGGCTCACCACCACCTTCTCGAGGGCAATTAGGGGTGGGCAACGAATGCTGGTTTTGCCAGCGATGCCCACATCCCATGATTGAATTTGATAAAAGTATTGGGGGGGGAGGAGGGTGGCTTCTAATTTGCAAGCAGCACAGGGATGAAGTAATCCATGTTTAAGTGAGCCTACAATTTGCCTTAGGTGTTTTGATCAATAACCTTACTGCTATCAATGTTCACAGCTCAGGGTCATAAAGTTCTGTTTTTTTGGCAAATGGTGCAAAAATCCCTGGAAAATTAACTAATAAAAATTAAAATTAAATCACTTACTCCACAATTTCTTCTTCAACCTGCGCCTCTTAGGTCTTCCTGCCTCCAGCAGCCAAGCCTGAGACTGACACTGCTTCCCCCCGACTCGTGCCACCCACGTGGGTACGCCGGCCGCAGGAGGACGAATCCGATTGGACAAATTTGAGCGGGCCGATGGGAAGGCGGGACCCCGGTTCCGGATCTGCGCATGCGTCGCCCTCTGCCGCCGCAGGGCCTGCTGGGTGCGGCACGGGGGCGCGGGCTGCGATTGGCCGACCGGCCGGCGAGCATCACGTGCTTCAGTCGCGCGTGCGGTCTGCGCCCGAGCGCCTGGTCGTCCAGTCAGTTTAGTCAGTCAGGCTGGGCGGTGGGTGTGGGGACAGAGTTTCCGAGCTGGGAATAAACTTCCTCTCAGCTATTTATACCGTCGAACAATCAGTGTAGGTGGCGGGGGCGCCTCATGCCGGTCATAATCTGGGGTGCCCCGTGGGGGCCGGGCTGCCAACCCGACCCACTGAGGGTTTGGAGAATGTTCCGTCTCCCTTTGGCCGGGTTAAGGGGGGTTTGGTTGACCAAAGGCCCCACATAACCAGCTCCGCAGCAAGTGGGGAGTGTGGGCGGAGGAGAGGAGGCTAGTTATATGTGTGAGGAACCATTTATTGAGAGTAGCGTGGCCTCATTGTTGGGAAGGCGAAAGTAGTAGATGAGGGGATATGAGGAAGGAATCATTGGGAGCGGGAAGAGCTGTGGACCAAGGATGTGAGGATGGGATTAGTGGGAATCATCAACTGCACCTTCTCCCTTTACAGATAACAGTCTAATTCCAATTAAATCAGGACGGCAAAGGACATGTGGTGTGAGGGGAATGCTTGACAGTCGTCAGCTGCCCCTTGATTAGGGGATGATGACTACTCAAGGTTATGAGTTGCTGCCTTGGCTCTTCACCTGAATGAACAGGCTGATTTTCGACACGCAAGATCTTTGGGCATGTGGGGCAGGATGTGCCTTGAGGCAGTGGGATCCAGCGTGCGGGTTTTATTTCCTTTTCTTTCCTTCTCTGTTTATACAATTATGGGAGTTCAAGGAGAGCATGCAAGGTCTATTCCAGATAGCAAAACAAACTCCGTGGACACGAGCAGGAATGTGAGGACAGGATTATTGGGAATGGGAGAGCAGTAGATCAGAACTGTGATGTTCACTTGTCTTGAGTTTGGAGACCTGCAGAGCAGGAACGTGAGGCCGGATTATTGGGAGTATACTGGAGAGGTTACCAGAAGAGTTAAATTAGGGTTTATGGTGTATTTGTGAGAACCAGTTTATTGGGACTAAGAGCCCTCTCATCAGCAGTGTGAACCTTATGTGATCAGGAGTGTTCAGACAGGGTTACTGAGATTGTAAAACAGTCCTATAAACATTTTGAAAATTTAAATTAATTTTTTAGCAGCCAATATTGAGAGTTTAAGAGCCTTTTAAATCACCTTTTTTGATTAAATCATTATCTGGTTTGTGAAGGAAACCATTGTGCCAAATGGAGGAGTCCATATCTGACAACTGGAATGTGGTATGCGAGTGGATTCATTCTCGCCATGATGGGCATTGGACACTGCAGTTCAGGGAGGACTTGCAAGATAGAGAGCAGCTGCTGTGTGTTGCTTGTGTAATAGAGATGGCGGAGGCAGATGAGATATCGGTAAGAAAGAAAAAGAAGAGAGTACATTCCTTTAATTAGCGCATTGTAAACATACAAATTAGGAGCAGGTGTGGGCCATTCAGCCCCTCGAGCCTGCTCCACTGTTCAATAAGATCATGGATCTGATTGTGGCTTCAACTCTACATTCCGCATGCACCGGATAGCCTTTAATTCTCTTGTTAGTCAAGAATCTATCTACCTCTGCCTTAAAAATTTTCGTTGACCCTGCCTCCACTGCTCCCTGGGGACGAGACTTCCAAAGATTCACAACCCTCTTAGAGAAAAAATTTCTTCTCATCTCTGTCTTAAATGGCAGACCCCTTATTTTTAAACTGTGCCCCCTTGTTCTAGTTTCTCCTACAAGGGGAAACATCCTTTCAACTTCACCCTGTCAAATACTTTCAATCAAAACACCTCTCAATCTTCTAGATTCCAATGGATACAGGCCCAGCCTGTCCAACCTTTCCTCGTAAAACCCCACCCATCCCAGGTATCAGTCGAGTGAACCTTCTCTGAACTGCTTTGAAAACATTCATATACTTTCTTAAATAAGGAGACCAAAACTGTACACTGTACTCTAGATGTGGCCTCACCAGTGCCCTGTACAACTGTGGCAAAATGTCCCTGCGTTTATATTCTATTCCCCTTGCAATAAATGACAACATTCCATCTGCCTCACTAATTGCTGTCCCTGCAAATAATTTTTCCTGATTCATGTGCCAAAAACACCCAGATCCCCCTCCATTTAGATAATATGCTACTTTTTTATTCTTCTGCCAAAGTGGACAAGTTCACATTTTCCCACGTTATTCTCTGCCAAATTTTTGCCCACTCACTTAACCTTTCTATATCCCTTTGCAGACCCTTTTTGTTCCCTTCACAACTTACTGTCCTACTTTTCTTTGTGTCATCAGCAAATTTAGCAACCATACGTTTGGTCCCTTTATCCAAGTCATTGTCATAAATTGTAAATAGTGAAGCCCCAGCACTGACCCCTGTGGCACTCCACTCGTCACATCTTGCCAAACCGAAAAAGACCCATTTATCCCTATTCTCTGCTTCCTGTTAGCTAACCACTCCTCTATCCATCCCCCTACACCATGAGCTCTTATTTTGCATAGTAACCTTTGATGCGGTACCTTGTCAAACATCTGGAAATCCAAGTACAGCATACCCAGATTTCTTTTTACCTGCATTGCTTGTTACTTCCTCAAATAACTCCAATAAATTAATCAAACATGATTTCCGTTTCACAAAATCATGTTGACTCTGCTTGATTACATTGAGATTTTCTAAGTGCCTTGCTATAACCGCTTTGATAATAGATTTCAGCAATTTCCCTGGGATAGATGTTAAGCTAACTGGCCTGTAGTTTTCTGTCTCCTTCCATTCTCGGATAGAGGAGTCACATTCGCTATTTTCCAATCTGATGGGAACTTTCCTGAATCTACAGAATTTTGAAAAGTTAAAACCAATGCATTTAATATCTCTGCAGCCACTTATTTTATGACCTAATTCTCATAAATTTCCCGGTACCCTTTCTCTGGTGATTGTAATTGTCTTAAGTTTCTCCTTCCCTTTCACCCCCCGATACACAATTAATTCTAGGTTATTATTTTGTATTCCTTACAGTGAAGACACACAAAGTATATGTTCAGTTTATCTGCCATTTCCCTATTTTCCATTATTAATTCCCCACTCTCACTCCCTAGAGGACCAACGCTCATTTTACTAAATCTTTTCTAGCTAGCTTTCTCCCGTACTCTAATTTCTCCCTTCTCATTAATCTTTTAGTCATTCTTTGCTGTTCTTTATATTCTGTCCAACCTCTGACCTGCCGCTCATCTTTGCAGAATTATACGCTTTTTCTTTCCGTTTGATGCTATCTTTAACTTCTTTAGTTAGCCATGGATGATGTGCCCTTCCTTTAGAGTTTTTGTTTCTCACTGGAATGTATCTTTTCTGAGTATTCTTAAATATCTTCTTAAATGTCTGCCACTGCACCTCTACAGACCAATCCTTTACCTAATCTCCCAGTTCACTATAGCCAGCTCTGTCTTCATGCTCTCATAATTGCCCATATTAAAATTTAAAAATTAACCTTAGAACCTCTCTTCTCTCCCTCAAACTGAATGTGAAATTCAATCATGTTTTGTTCACTGCTATCTAGGGACATCTTTACTATGAGATTGTTAATTAACCCTGTCTCATTGCACAATACCAGATCTAGTATCTCCTGTTCTCTAATTGATGTTAAAATGTGCTGCTCTAAAAAAAACTGTCCTGAAAACACTCTATGAACTCATCATCCTGTCTACCTTTGCCAATCTGATTTGTCCAATCTCTGTGTAGATTAAAATCACCCATGATTATCGCCTTTTTCAAAAGCCCCGACTATTTCTTCCTATATACCCCGTCTACAGTTTGGTTACTGTCAGGGGGCCTGTCAACCACTCCCACAAGTGACTTCTTACCTTTACTATTTATCATCTTTACCCAAACTGATTCTCCATCTTGGCCTCCGCAACTCAGGTCATCTCTCTCTCTATTGCACCAATGTAACCCTTAATTAACTGAGCTACCCCTCCACCTTTTCCTAGCCTCCTGTCCTTCCTAAATGTCATGTACCCTTGATATTCAGTTCCTAGTCTTTGTTTCTGCAGCCATGTCCCTGTAATGGCTATCAGATCATATACATTTATTTCCATTTGTGCTGTCAATTCGTCAAATGCTATGTGCATTAAGATACAGAGTCTTTAGTTCTGTTTTTTTACTTTTTTCTTAACTTCTAGCCTTATCTGCTGGTGCACTCTTAGGTTTGTACGCTCTGTCCCTTCCTGCCATGCTCTGATCATCGTTTCCATTATTCTTACCTTGCTCCTTTGTCTTGTCTTCTCCACCCAATTTATCACGTCTTCCCAAACTTGGTCCCTTGCCTCCACTATTTAGTTTTAAAGCCCTCGCTACTGCCCTAGTCGTACGACTCACCAGAACACTCATCCCAGCATGATTCAGGTGAAGACCGTCCCAATGATACAGCGCTCACTTTCCTAGTACTGGTGTCAGTGCCGCATGCATTGAAACCCATTTCTCCCACAGCAATCTTTCAGCCACGCATTTAACTCACTGATTTGATTTACTCCATGCCAATTTGCTCGTGGCTCAGGTAGTAATTCAGAGATTATTACCTTTGAGGTTCTGCCTTTTAGTTTAGCCCCTAGTTGCTCTTACACCCTCAGCAGAACCTCTTTCCTAGTTCTACCTATGTAGTTGGTGCCTACGTGGACTACAACCATTGGATCCTCCCACTCCCACTGCAAGTTCCTCTGCAGTCCAGAGCAGATGTCCCGAACACTGACACCAGGCAGGCAACAGAGCCGCTTGGACTCCCGCTCTCGGCTGTAGAGAACTGTGTCTATTCCCGCTGACTATACTGTCAACCACCACCGCATTCCTATTAACTCCCTCTGCTTGAATGACTTCCTGTACCATGGTGCTGTGGTCAGTTTGTTCATTGACCCCGCAGCCCCCATTTTTATCCATTCAGGCTGCAAGAACCTCAAACTTGTTGGACAATTACAAAAGCTGAGGCTCCTCCACTTCTACCTTCTGGATCCCCATACCTGCCTCTCTTGCAGTCATACCCTCGTGCCCCTGGCCACTGACCAAATCAGAAGACCCTATCCTAAACGGTGTGACTGTCTCCTGGTACAAACCTTTCCCCTTCCCTGATGCATTGCAGTGTCTTCAGCTTGACATGCAGCTCAATAACTCTGAGCCAAAACTCCTCAAGCCACCAGACACTTACTGCAGATACATTTGCCCTGGATCATCCCAGTGTCCAGAAGTCCCCGCATTCTGCAGTCACAACACATCACCTGCCCTGCCATCTTTATTATGTTAATAATAAATATGTTAATAAATTTATTTTTAATTCATAAGCACTGCTATTCCCAATAACCTTCAGTAAACCTTACAACAAATAAAACTTTACAATTACTAATAAGTTGCACGAGCTTTGAAGATAAACAAGCAAAATTTTCACCAAACAATCTCCTATCTTTTTTTTTCTGGAAAAATATACTTTATTCCTAAAATATCTGCATAAATTTTTCCACGAGGGTCAAGTGGTATGGCACATTCCAACTACATGGAGCGTTTCGTGACAGAGTGGCCAGCCCCATCCTCCACAACACCAGGGACAGGTAGAACCTCTGCACGTAGTGACCTTTAGCGTTTGCGTACTTTTCTATTTTTTTGGAACAATTTACTTTATTCATAAAATATCTGAAAGAACATTACAAACATTTCAAATGGCCATCACAAAAAGTGCAATCAGATTCAACTTTTCCGCATGGATCACGAGGTGCTTCAATATAATCAATGAACATTACAGTCATTTCAATACGGTCATTGCAGACAGTCAGAGAGTGCAATGGTATTGGAATTATCGACCTACATCATGTTGCACTCTGAGGTGCTTCAATACAATTATGATACCTTTAGTGTTCAATGCATACATTCATTGTGAGTCGTACAGCCCAAGAGGTCTATACAATTCCCAGCCCCTTGGTGCACTATGGCAGAAAGGTCTTAGACAGTGACCTTTCTCCATTGTGCCTTTGTGGCAGCTACCCCAAGCTTTAGTGTGTCCTCAACACATAATCCTGGACCGTGGAAAGTGCCAGTTTGCAACACTCAGCTGGGGACAACTCTTTGCATTGGAAGATCAACCAGTTTCGGGCAGACCAAAGAGTGTCTTTCACCGAGTTGATGATCCCCCAGCTGCAGTTGATGTTTGTCTTGGTGTGTTCCCCTGGGAACAGCCTGTAGAGCACAGAGTCCTGTGTCACAGAACTGCTCAGGATGAACCTTGATAAAAACCATGCATCTCTCTCCAGACCTTCTTTGCAAAGGCACAATCTACAAGGAGGTGAACAACGGTCTCGTCCCCACCACAGCCACCTCGAGGGCAACGTGCAGAGGGGGTGAGACTCCTGGCATGTAGGAAGGATCTGATGGGAAGGGCCTTTCTCTTCACCAGCCAAACTACATCTTGGTGCCTGTTGGAAAGTTCTGGATTCTGCCAAATGACTTTGACAGTCTGCTCGGGGAACTGTCCAATAGGATCCACCATCTCCTTTTCCCTCAGGGCCTCTAGGCCATTATGTGCCGACCACTGCCTGATGGGTTTGTGGTCAAAGGTGTTTCTCTGCATAAATCTTTCTACAAGGGACAGGTGGTACAGCATGGTCCAATTACTTAGAGCGTTCCGTGGCAGCGTAGCCAGACCTATCCTTTGCAACACCAGGGACAGGATGAACCTCCACGTTGCGTATCGAGGGTCTACGCGCAGCTTGGCGCAGCCACACACAAAGGTAGCACAGAATGAGGGCGATGTTGAGCACGTTCTTTCCCCCTGCGAACGAGATCCATTTTGACCTCCAGATAAAGCGAAAGATGGCTCGGGTGATCACCACCTTGTAGGAGTGAGGAGTGGGCCAGATCCACGCCACAGATAGTCTTTGTGGACACATTGGCATTATTATGCTCCTCTCAGTTGACCTGTATGTGATCTTTAAGATGTGCTGAAACTGAGGATTACCCCATGATGAATGTATAATGACAATTGCTAGGATACCAAACAGTAATGTGCAGAATTTTATCCTTGTGGTTACAAACCAGTTGTACATTAAGAGGGTAGAATCTCTTTCTGTCAGTATGTGCAAATGGTGCCATCAACTGGCATTCTGATAACAACATGAGAGCAAATCCAAGATGAGTGCCACTGTGATCTTCATCTTCACAGACAGTGATGGTATTTCTAGAGGCTAGCTTCACGTCAGCTTTGATTATCGGCACAAGTCACAATGTATCTTTAGTGAAACAGAATCTTATCATGCGTTGATGCTTTGATAGCTGCAGGAAAGAGCTTCTTCCTTTCTAAGTAATTTCTCAACATCCTTGGTTTCCTCTGATGCAGCCGTATCCTTTTCTGTTTCAGTCTCTCACCCTCTTTGTCCATATAAAGGAATGCCAAATATAATGGCATGTTCATAAAGAATGAATGAAATAAAGACTTGCAATTCTGTAGCACCTTTCTTGGCCTTGGAACATCCCAAAGCACTTTGCAGCCAATGAGATACTTTTGACTGTGTAGTCACTGTTGTAATGTAGGAAAAACAGCAGGCAGTTTGCCCACAGCCAAGTCCCATGAACAGCAATGTGATAATGACCTTGCAATTTCAGTAATCTTGAGCTCATCTAAAACTCTGCTGCCAAGCCTAGTTCACCCATCACGTCTGTGCCTGCTCACCTACATGGCTCCCAGTCGGGCAATACCTCTATTTTGAAATCTTAATTTCAAATCCCTTCAAGACCTTGCACCCCTTCCCCCGATCTCTGTAACCTCCTCCAGCTCTATAACCCTCTGAGATCACTGCCCTTGCCCAATTCTGACCTCTTGCACATCCCCGGGTTTCATTGGTGACCATGCTTTCAATTGCCTAGGTCTTAAGCTCTGAAATTCCCTTTATAACCCTCTCCTCCTCTCTATCTCTCTCTTCTCCTTTATGACACCCATTAAAGTCTACATTTTTGACCAGACCTTTTGTCCTAATATTGTCTCATATGGATCAGTGTCAGATTTTTTCTGTTGACATTTCTGTGAAACACCTTTTGACTTTATAAAGGTGCTTTATAAATTCAACTTATTATCTCACAAGAATTGTAGCACTCCATTAGTGTTGTACTAGAGTATCAGTCTAGATTTTGTGCTCATGTTTCTGGAGTGGGACTTGAGGCATGACCTGATTCTGGAGAGAGTGCTACACACTGAGCCATGGGTTGACCAGTAGGGCTGGATTTTAATCTTAGAGGTGGGTAGCTGGATCCCTCTATCCCTCACCCATCACACCCACACCCACACCCCATCCATGTCAATTTAGTGCCAATCCATGCCTCCACTCATGCCTATGGTCCCTTATAGCCCTATGCCAAACCATGACCCACCACCCTTTGCTCTTAACCTTCCATGCCAACTCAACCAGCATCCACCATGGGGAGACCTCAGGAACCATGATGAGATGAAATAAAATAAAGTTCTAAGTATCTATTATAGACTTCACTATATAAAAAGTCCCATTCATAAAAGCTAATTCAATGCATTTAAATTCTCTCAAGTACTTAATCTTTTAGAAAAAACAAATCTTTATACTCATAACTTTATATCAAAGACAGCTAATCCTTTAATAACCACTTGGAGTTGGCAATCAAACTGTGAATGTTTTTATTCGTTCTTGGGATGTGGGTGTTGCTGGTGAGCTGCCTTTTTGAAATGCTGCAGTCCGTGTGGTGTAGGTGCACCCACAGCACTGTTAGGGAGGGAGTTCAGGATTTTGACCCAGCAACAGTGAAGGAATGGCGATATATTTCCAAGTCATGATGGTGAATGGCTTGGAGGGGAACTTCCAGGTGGTGGTGTTCCCATGTGTCTGTTGGCCTTGTCCTTCTAGATGGTAGCAGTCGTGGGTTTGAAAGGTGCTGTCTAAGGAGCCTTGGTGAGTTTCTGCAGTGCATCTTGTAGATGGTACACACTGCTGCCACTGTGCGTTGGTGGTGGAGGGAGTGAATGTTTGTGGATAGAGTGCCAATTGAACGGGCTGCTTTGTCCTGGATGGTATCAAGCGTCTTGAGTGTTGTTGAAGCTGCACTCATCCAGGTATGTAAAGAGTATTCCATTTAACTCCCGACCTGTTCCTTGCAGATGGTGGACAGGCTTTGGGGAGTTAGGAAGTGAGTTACTTGCCACAGGATTCCTAGCCTCTGACCTGCTCTTGTAGCCACAGTATTTATATGGCTAGTTCAGTTCAGTTTCTGGTCAATGGTAACCCCCAGGGTGTTGATAGTGGGGTATTTAGCTATCGTAATGTCATTGAATGTGAAGGGGCGATGGTTAGATTGGCTATTGTTGGAGGTGGTCATTTCCTGACACTTGTGTGGTGTGAACGTTACTTCCATTTGTTAGTCCAAGCCTGGATATTGCCTGGTCTTGCTGCAATTGGAGATGGACTGCTTTAGTATCTGAGGAGTCATGAATGGTGCTAAACATTGTGCAATCATCAGTGAACATCACCACTTCTGACCTTATGATGGAAGGAAGGTCATCTATGAAGCAGCTGAAGATTGTTGGGCTTAGGACACTAATGAGGAACTCCTGCAGCGAAGTCTTGGAACTGAGCTGATTGATCTCCAACAACCATAGCCAACTTCTTTTGTGCTAGGTATGACCTATAGCACACACACACACACACACACACACCCCCACCACCACTGTGATAATGACAAGTTTTGGAAGCAGTCAAGCAGTAATAATGGTGTAATGACAGCACTTAGAGTTATGTCAACAAACACCTATTGAAACAGCCAGAACAGATTTTTTTCACTCAGACAGGCAGGCAGTTTTTTCCCCCCAAAATTTAAAGGGCAGGGGATTTACTTGACAGCTTGACAGTTCTACCTAGCTTATATGTCCTTCATAATCATTTATATCTGCACCATAATGTTATGGAACATACACTGCGGATAGAGACCATTCCAGGAGTGAAATTCCAATCTGCTTGTCCTGTGCACTGAGTTTAAATGTCCCAGCTAACTCTTAACTTGCGCCTGTGGGCTTTACACCCCTCAACCTTTCCCCTACTTACAAAAATGGGATCTTCTGGAAACGGAGGGGGTGGTGGGACTTTTGGATCCGAACGCCATCTTCCATTTTTTACGGCCTCCAGAGTCTGCCCGACTCTGCGAAAACCCAGTTCATAGTGTCATTTAGTTTTGTCCTGACCTACCTCCAAAATAGAAGCCTTCACAATCATTGATTGCTTGCCAGTATAAGATCATCTGAAAATGTGCATGTGAAGGTGTTGAAGGATGTGCAAGTAGCTGAAGCCCCAACACAGATCTCTGGAAAACCACTAGCCACATCCTGCCAATTATCTACCCATTACTCCTACTCTCTGCGTCCTGTTGCTCAGCCAATTTCCTAACTTGTCATCTTTCCATAAACTTAGCTCCATCTCTTATCAGGGTCTTTATCAAAGCCTTCTGGACATCTATATAAATTACATGCATAGACATTCTGCAGTTGAATAGTTACCGCTTCAAAAAAATTGAATCAGAATCCTCAGGCATGACCTATCTTTACAAATCCTTGCTGATTCTCTCTGATAACCAGAAAATTTCAAAGTTACTTTGTCACTTTACCTTTAAATATAGATTCTAGTGACTTCCCGACAACAGATGTTAAACTAACTGGTCCATAGTTCCCTGGTTCTCCTCTCTTAACTTCCTTAAATAGCGGAGTGATTTGCATAATTTTCTAATCTAAAGGAACAGTTCCTGATTCCTCTTCCAAGGCTACCTATTTGGCCATCTGCCGAATGGGAATTGAAGCTAAAATGTGTGAATGAGTTCCTACTGTTATGGCAGGACTTCTGCATACCCAAACTTGTTGGGTTCTTCAGCTATTTTCAGCCTGCCTCCTTTTAATCATCAGGGCCAGAGGTATACTTCCAAACATGGGGCTAATTTTAACCTAATCCCAGCAATAAAATGACATTCAGTTTCACTCCCAGTTTTACATGTCACTCAATTCTACCTTCCAGTGACTTTAACAGTGTAAATCAGGAGGTCAACCTGATCTGGTCAGGCTTCTGCAGGATGGGTTTGTCTAAAATTAAACCCCAAGCTTTATGTTTCCAGCCATATCCTAAAAAGTTACAAACCAGACTCTCAGATCTGCAATGCCTCCTGAAGTGCTGTCAGGCCCATGCCCTGCCTTCACTGTTGACGGCATCAGCTACTCAGATCCTGTAATCCATTTCCGTACTTCTGCCAGACCTAAGGTAATGTTAGTGGCTCCTCACCTCATTTCTGACAAACTCAAGTACATTTCCTAGGGCTACCAAAGCCTAAGAGCATGTGCAGTGTAGCAAGCCCCATTTTCCTGTCTATTGCTGCTAAGTATCAGCTATCTACTTCCAGCTCATATATCTTGGGTACTATTTTGCTGTGTATTCTCACTGATGAAACCAATATGGTGTTAAAAATATATATATCAAATACAAAGCACATTTGTGGTTTTTACAGAATAATGGATAGGCATGAAATTTAATCCCAACGCATCTGAAAAAATCCCAGGGACTGTTAGTAAAAATGAAATTTTACTTTCCTTGTCCAGTGCAGACATGGTAGGTTGACCTGTCCCCGTCTATGCTGTCTTAGTTCTGTGATTCTGGTCAGTGTAAATCAGTACTTGTGATAAATGCCTCTGTTGCTACAAGATAATGTATCTTCTGACTCACTGAACATTCCTGGTAAATAGAAAGCTATAATTTATTTCAAGAGCAAAATAATGTGGAAGCTGGAAATCTGAAATAAAAACAGAATGCAGCATTTCTATTGCAGGTGTAGCAGTATCTATTAAGAAAGAAACAGTGGTAACATTTTAGGTCGCTGGCATTTCAGGTCACTTTAAATCAATGCTCGTTGTTGAAGGACCAAAAGCTAAATTAAACATTGAACTTTTGGGGTAGATGTGAGAAATTTTGAGTCAACCCCAAATGGTGACAAGGCCAGCAAGTTCTCCCAGTGTTTTTTAAGACATGTTGTTTCATACTGATATAACTGTTGCTTACTTTTCAGGTTGTTCGCAAAAAATATACACTGGCCTGCTTCCGAAATGTTCTGGTAAGATTCCCCCAAGCTGTGGTAGAAGTGCTATCGATGGATGCTCGAGTGTGCGTTCACTTCATTGTTACTCTGCTGGGTAAGGCTTAAGTATTTGCAGGACCACAGTACCAAGTCATGTAATTTTTATTTGTTAATTGTTTCATACTTGCCAGAGTTGTCACTAGCAGGGAACAGAAGTCTCAGTTACCCAGTGTTGCATCTCACATTCAAGTGTAGCATGGTTTGATTCAGAGCAGTGCATCCTCTCTTCTGCCCAAAAATTATATGCTTTACTCAGCCTCAGAAGAACATCCTTAACTACACATGATGAGATTTCTTCCAGTATAAAGTACGTACATTTTCTAGAATGGAATAATATATTAGTTTAACTGGTTCCACAGAAAATAATATTTTTAGGTGATTTGCTGTTCCAGTTTATTTGAATTTTTTGTGGTCATTTAAAAATGTATTTAATCTTGTGTCAGCTATGCTTTGTTTTATGTTAATTATAGATATGCTACGGAATGTTGAAGACAGTGCCGCATTGGACTTGGTAATTGAAGGTAATGTTGATTGTTATACTCTGATTCATGCTGCAGCACTTTGTGCAATGTGATTCATGTTGCAGCACTAGGAACTTTGTTTCATTGACTTTTCCCAGGAGGTAATATACTTTTAAAATGTATGTCTGTTCTGAGACTATGGACACAAATTTCATCCAGCAACACTACCGAAATCTAGCGATGCTTTGCTGAGGTGTGTGGCGCTGCCCAAGCTTCCATGTTGAGAAGGGCACACCGGCTGGTGCCTTCAGCATGAGCTGAAAGCCTTGAAGGCAATGCTATCCTGATGTCACACAATCTATTCGACTAATGCAACACCAAGTAACAAATTTGCATGTCACTCTGTAAATAACAAGCACAGAACTGTAAGCTGGGGAGTAGGGGGTGGCAGGGTGGCAGCTGTTATATTGGGTTCTGTAAAGGGTTAGGCACTGAAATTGCAGGAAAGGTAATTTTTAAGAACTTATGCTATTGCAGGGTGTCTGGAAGTATTCTAAATTGTTCTTGGAGCTATTGTGGCAAGTTCTTGGATTTGCCAAAGAGTGCTACTTCATCCTTACAGCTTGGGCTTACAGTTAGGTGTCCTGACTACACGAAGGATTCAGCAGGTATGGAGGTAGCAGTGGCAGTGCTTCTGTCTCTGAAGCACAACAGGGAGGTGGTGCAAAGAGAGCCAGAGTTGACCATCCTCTGCCAGCTTGAAGCTGGGCCCCCTTGACAGCAACAGGAGGTTGTCTGGTACACTAGCCAATGTGCCCAGCATCTCAATGTGCATGCCCATTAATGCTGTCTTGTATGCTGCCCGATCGAGGCTCCCATCTAAGTTGCCTATCGCAGAACTCATCTGTGACCTTGCCCTCTGGTAAGCTGGCAGACGAACCATCCTTTGTTCTTGGCCTGGCTAGGGCAGACAGCGCTGCAGAAATTAGAGGATGTGTCGCTCCTCCATAGGGCTCAGGATATCTAGGTGTCCTTGTCCATTCCTGCTAGTTCTAATTTGCTCCCTTCTAGTGTGTGACATCTTGTCTGGAAAGAGAGAGGCCAGAATGTTAGTGATTGTGTAGTGCTGTGGTTGGGTGATGTGCCTACCATGGATGAATAGCTGGAGCAATGTGGAGACAGTGAGAGGTGACTATGGGGCTGGCAGCATTGGTAGGTTTGTGAGGGTGGGGCTGGAGTATTGGGCAGTTAGGCATCAGTCCTGAGTGACAGAGAGTGCTGCTGTGTGAGTGATGGGGCTGTTGTGCATTGATCAGTGTGAGAGGTTGGTGGTGCAGTAGATAGGAGATGTCAGAAGATGACCACCTGCATAAAGTCATTCAACCTTTTGCGGCACTGCTGACAGAGCCTTGGGTCCAGACTCTAGAAGTTGTATCCCTGGCACTTGGTCCTGTCGGAGATTAATCACACCCAAGGCATCATTTAGTATTTAGAAACCCCATTTATTACTTGTGCACAAGGGAGACAGTACTACGAGAGCTACTGTACCGTCTCGTAGCAGAATACACGCAGACCTGTTAAAAGCATTTTTACAGCCAATCAGTAAATTTTGCATAAACCTATCTGCTTATTTGCAGAAGTTAACTGACCAATCCATATTTCAGTAAATTTTCATTCCCAGTAAAACAGATGTTGTGCTTACGCAAATGCTTATCACGATCCTGATTACATTCAGCTTGAGAAAGAACAAAATGGAATATCTCAGGGCTCATCCTACAACTGTGGTCAGACAAGATGGTATTGTTCTCAAGGTTGCAGTATTTTTCTCTTGGGCCTAGGCATATAATTCAACTTCCCCATTAACCCTTTTAGCACTAAACGGGCTCCCTGCAGTTGCCTAGGCCACCACACTTCCCCCCCCTTTTGTCCTACAAGGATAACCCACCACCCTTAGCCAAGTTCTATGTATCCTAGCCGCCGGGCTTCATCCTCAGTGGAGTCCTGATTGCTGAGGAGAGGGAGGGAATAGATAACTGGCTTGCTACCAGGACTCTGGAGGTTCTGTAGTCGGCAGACAGAGCGGATGCAACAGAGGACAAGCTGGATAACAACATACAAAACAATAAGCAGAGCAAGACCTATGACCAGGTATCTGAGGAGGGTTTTGAAAAGGCCCCCAAACCACCCACTGATATTAGGGAGCCACCCCCACCAGTCAAAGGATTTTTCCTGGGAAACTGCATGGAGGGGGCGCACTAGGTCCTGAATGAAATGTACATCAGTCTCAATCCTCTGGTCCTTGTTAACGTAGAAACAACATGTTTCGTTAATAGCTGCACAGGCTCCTCCCTGCGCTGCTAGCAGGAAATCCAGGGCCATACGGTTCTGGAGGACAACCTTGGAAAGGGACTTAGCTTCCAACTGCAGACTCTGAATGGCGTCAACAGTCTTATTCTCAATAAGTTCCATTGTAGTGGAAATATTAATATTTTCCAGCTCTGAGACCCCTAGACCTGGGATGAGAGCCCGGACAAATTTGTGGAATCTGGTGTTGCGGGTGACAAGCAGGTTCCAGGTTGATCGTTTATGATGCTTCATAGGCCCTAGATGGTTGTGGAGAGAGTGAATGATAAGGCTCTTGACCCCAAAGGCCTCAGGGACAACATAGCCAATGGTGTAGGTGTCCACCCAATTGACAGTGAGGGTTTTGTATGCCCTATTTCCACAAAGCCAGAATGAGCCATTGTGAACAAGGGTAGGGTACCAATGAGTGGAATTTTGACAAAAGCTAAGCCGGTCCCAGACAAAAGAGGAATTTGTCTGGTCATACCAGCGGACACGGCAGGTCTGACTGAGCTGCAATGCTCGTAGGGCCAGCAAGTCGGGGCAACCAGACAGATTTTTAAAGTTACAACTCCCAGATTTTTCAGTGTAGTATCCATTAGAGGTCCAAGTGGAGGTGGAATTATTTGAGGTGAGATTGTATGATTGTTTGCAATCACACCCACCCCATTAAAGTATGTGAGTCTATCCTCAGATCTCGGGGCCTGCAAAAGACACACCACCTCATTGGCCTAGCACTCCCAAAAGCTAGCCATAGGACCAGACTGGTTGTGGAACCGGAATCGACCCTCCCGGTAATTATAATCAGCAAGGTAAGCACAGGAACCCAATGGCAGCTCGCCCACCCGAGTACTATCCTTGGTATAATTTCTCCTGATGCATAGCCAGGCCAGCCCCTTAACAGCCACAGAGGTTGTCTCCCGTCTCCAAATGGGCGCTTGATGGATGAGGGCCCCTGTATTATCTAAGGACCATGCGGAATCTCAGGGGAAAGCCAGAAAATGCATCTCTGAAGAGGAGGGGTTAACAGGAAAATGAGTACAAATCCAACATTTAGTCCGATTAACTTGGTAGGCTACGGCCTGCTTTCGTTGAATCACAGAATTGTTAGTCCATGCTCCCTCAAGGACCATGCAGGACAGGATCCAAATCAGAGTCAGCTTCTGACGGCTCAGTTAAAGTTCCAGCACAAGCACTTCCATCCGAGGTCAGCGTCCGCGAGGCGTGGATTCACAAGGCTCGTCCTTCAATCTTCATGGCCGTATGGGTGGTGAGCAGGACTTGGAAAGGCCCCTCCCATCGAGGTTCCAAACAGTTCTTTCTCCTGAAGGTCTTTACCAGGACTAGATCCCCAGGCTGGTATTGATGGCAGTCTTCAATAGTGGGCTTTTTCTGAGCTTCTGCTACCTGTGTATGCAAGCTTTGGAGAGAATTAGTAAGTGCTATACAGTATGTAATCATTCTCTCATCCATAGCGTGGATGTCCATTTCCCTAGCAGACAAAGGTGGGGCTGCTGGGAGGCGCATAGGATGTCCCATTACAACTTAATAAGGGGAAAGGGAGCTGGTACTGTTAGGGTGAGAGCGCATAGTCATGAGTGCCCGGGGTAGAGCTTTAGGCCATTTCAAACTGGTTTCTTCACATAATTTAGCTAGTTTGTGTTTCAGAATACCGTTTTGTCTTTCCAGCGCCCCAGTAGACTTGCCGTCTTCCTCCGTGGGTAACAGGGTAGTGGGGTTGAGAGTGGTGCATCGTACAATAGTCAATGAGGGATCCCCTAAAAGGGCTGTTTCATAACGGGTGACGTGGGTAGCGGTAAGGTGTTGGGTAGCCGAACGGTTAAGGAGAGCCACGACTGTGTGGGGAACATGTAGAACAACAGGGTACCCAAGGGTAAGGGACTGGGTGGCGACGACAGCAAGGTAGGCTGCCGCAACAGATCAAATACAGGAGGGAAAACTGCGCGCAACAGGATCTAAGTGAGTACTGTAATAAACAACCAGTCGCTGGGCATCCCCGTGGGACTGGGTAAGTACCCCCCGTGAAAAGCCGCAACGTTCGTGAACATAAAGGCGAAAAGGTTTAGTATAATCTGGAAGGCCAAGGGCGGGGGCAGAAATAAGGGCTGCCTTGAGAGCCGCGAAAGCGGCTTGAGAGTCCGACTCCCAAGCGAAGTCCTCACGGGCTGAAGGGAGGGCCAGGTCCTGCAAGGGCCTAATGAGTTCTGCATAATTAGGGATCCACTGCCGACAATACCCCATCATGCCGAGAAAATGAGTCAGATCCTTTTTAGCGCAGGGGAGGGGAAGGGAGATAATGCTGTCGACATGGCGTTTGGATAGGAGTTGAGCGGGGCCGTCGAGAACATGGCCCAAATATTCAGCATGGGATCAGCAAAACTGTAACTTTTCATGGGAGGCCTTATGACCTTTATGGGTTAAGGCTTTCAAAAGGGTAAGGGAGTCGTTGAGACAAGTTTGCTCAGATGGAGAGCAAAGAAGCAAGTCATCGACATACTGGAGGAGAGTAGAACCTCCGGGGAAGGACACATCCGCGAGAGCAGCCTGCGGGGCACGGGAGAAAAAATACCTCTGGGGCAACCGAGTCCATGTGTACTGAGTACCATAAAAGGTGAAAGCGAAGAGAAAGTGAGAGTCAGGGTGTATGGGTATGGAGAAAAAAGCTCCACAGAGGTCAACAACAGTATAACAAGTGGAGTTAGGGGGAACACAGGTAAAAATAGTAGCCGGGTTAGCTACTACTGTATAGGGAGGGATCACACAAGCGTTTACTGCCCGCAAGTCCTGGACAAACCGCCAGGTATTCTTGCCTGGCTTCCGCACAGGGAGTATAGGAGTGTTGCAGGGGCTAACAGTGGGAATAACAACACCGGAGTTTAAAAGGTCTTGGAGGACAGGCTTTATGCCTTCCATCGCTTTGGGATTAAGAGGGTATTGAGCTTTCCGAGGGAGGGGTTTAGAGGGATCCAAATGCATCCGAAAAGGTTCTGCTGATAATACCCGACCAACATAATTAGGACCCTTTGCCCACAAGGTATCAGAGATAATTATCAAGGCATTGAGGGAACCAGTGATTACACTGCCTAGAGCATGGTGCTGAAAATAGGCAGGATACTCAAGGGGCATAGAGGGAAAAAATTGGATAGCCTGTTCATAGATATTCAGGTAACCGTCCATCAATTCCACAGATGATTGGGGATCCGTGCACTGAAGGCGGTACACCATAGGACCAAGGACCCTGGCCTGATATCCAACGGAGGCACAGAGAGTAACATGAGGCACAACATCCCGGGCATGAAAAAGTGGTTGGGCAGCTGGAGGAAGGGACACGGAGCCAGCAACTCCTTCAGGTCCGTTGCAAAGGGAAGATATGGAAAGAACATAGCACTCACCCAGATGGCCTGTTACCTCACGGGTATACTGGTGATCCGGGCAGGCAGAGTAGTGCGCTGTACAGTGAAGATCCTGAAGCCAGTGTTGCAGAGGCGGGTGGATGGCTATTGCGGCGGAAACATGGCGATTGGTCAGAAGCCGGAGTAACACAGTCTTGAGTTTATTGAATAAATCGCAATGTCCGAAATTCCACCACCAAACGTGAGGATGATGTGAAGTATCTTCCTGTAGAAGGCCGATGACTGTGGAGTAAGTAGACTCGGGAACTTGAAGAGTGACAATTATTAGAGCACTCTAAAGTGCAACCGAGTTTGCAGAGGAGATCATGATCCAAAAGATTGACCAGTTCGTCGGCCCCAAGGAGGAATCGATGGGATCCTTTTCTTCCGTTCAGGTCAAAGGGCACTTTTTTGAAAACTGGCAGTGAAAGCGGTTGTCCTGAGACCCCAATGACAGGAATGGAATCCCTGGAGGGGGTGACATCAGGAGCCTCGACAGGCCGAAGGGTAGAATAAGTCGTTCCAGTATCAATAAGGAAATTCAAGAGATGGCCGTTAACAGACAAAGGGATTGTGGGTTCCTCAATGGTAATGAGAGGTTAAAGGGTGTGGCAACTCTATTGTGTCATACACCCAAATGGATTAGCTACCGAGTAGGGGATCGTTTGAGGGGCAGAGTAAGGGATTGGTTGAGGAGCTGGGGCCGGCGCCTGCTGAGGTGCCGCCTATGGCAGAACCACAGGTGGCCGAGGGCAGGTACAAGCCCAATGACCCTCCTGGCCACAGTTAAAACAAGTCAAGCGGCCATCCCCTTTTGGTCCTGCCTGACGGCCTTTCCCTGTCCATCGATTCCCCTGAGCACCCTGTTGCCAGTTAGGCTGCCACATATTCTGAGGCCACGTAACAGGTTGGGGTTGATAATTCTAAAAGTTGGGCAGCTGAGAGACCAATTAAAGGGCAGCGTAAAATACAGGGGCCGGTGCCAGCACGGGCGCTGTGAGTGGAGCTGCAGGCGGAGGCGCTGTGGGAGGAGGCGTCGCCACTGGAGGTGCTGTGGGCGGAGGCGTCGCCACTGGAGGCGCTGCTACTGGTGCTGCTGGATCGTCTAACATCGGTGCCGTTATTCCTTTGGGGTTTGCTGGCAGCGGATCAATTGGTGCTCACAATGTTGGAGGGGGCTAATAATTTCTTGAAGATTTTCCTTACCTTCCCACCCAATGCAAGTAAGGGTAAAGGCTTTCTTAAGATCAGGCTGCAATCCCTGTACAAGAGCATTAACAAGAGCCGGAACAGAATCCTGAGGATTAACACCAGAACATTTTTTAAAAAATAGTGCGAATCGTTCAACATAATCACAAACATCCTCGTCAGGCTTTTGCACTGTCCTGTGGATTTTGTGCCAGTCACTACGTCAGGATAAGCCTTCCGCACGGTTGCACAAATATGCTGCCAGAGTTGTGTCTCCTGATCCGCAGTAAGAGGGTTAGGGCCAAGCAGTGGCCACTCACAGTTTTCCCGAATTGGTCGCCAACGCTGGGTACCCAGACAAATATCAAGAACCATATCTATATCATTACAATTAGGGTTATGACATTTACGGAGAATTTTGAGTTTCTGTATAAACTTCTCAACTCCCTTTCTAGGTTCTGGGGTGGATTCAACAATTTCTCGTAATTCGGAAGGTGTCCACGGACGGTAAACTTGGATCTGACCTCCTGCAGGATTAGGGTATGCTCCCATGGGCATCTGCATCACAGCGCAGGAGGGTGAAGGGTCGGTAGGGAGGGCTGGATCCGAGTTCCGGCTCCGTTGGGAGTGGGATCGGGTTCATATACCAGTAGTACTATCAAGTTCTGATGTGCCCCTAGGAGGCAGCGGAGCCGGCAGGGCAGCTGCAGCCGGGGGTGGAACCTGTTCATGATCATCATAAGGAGGAGGTGACCGGTAGACAGGTCAGCTCCGATCGCTGAGCTCATCATCGGATGACAGAGGCGCTGGGGGCTCCGTGGTTCGCTGCGGGATCAGGATCCTGGATTTCTCTTTATGATCAATTTGCTTTCGCTTTTTCTCACATTCCTGCCTCCTTTTCCTCGGCTCATCAGCCCGTGTCTGCTTTTCGTCTTTCCATTGGACATACGCAGGCCAACCCACTTTCTTCTTATCCGACTTCTCTACTTCCTTTAAAACATGTGCTAAGCTTTCAATTCTATCCCGATTAAAAGTTCCATCTGGTGGGAAGCTCTCTCCCTTACCTTGGGTCCACTTAACCCATTCAGAAACATGTTGGACACTTTCAGGTTCATGATGGACATATATATAAGCATTTGGGGTTCACCTTGGAGGGGGAACCTGGGGTTTCTTTAAGCCATATTACCCATTTTCTATCTACTAACTAAAAAAAAAGGCCAGTCCTTGGCGGGTCCTTGATCCCCAATTTACTACTAAGATACTTTCACAAATCAGTCCACTCACACGCTCAAGGGGTCCCGGACCCTGAGCCGCAAACACGCACCCACACACTCAGTACCAACTCCAGGGGCTCTGACCCCGAGTATATGCTAAAACTAAACCTAAACTCCAGGGGCTCCAACCCCGAGTGTACACTAAACCTAAACCTAAACTCCAGGGGCTCCAACCCCGAGTATATACTAAACTAAACCTAAACTCCAGGGGCTCTGACCCTGAGTATATACTAACCTAAACCTAAACTCCAGGGGCTCCAACCCCGAGTATATACTAAACCTAAACCTAAACTCCAGGGGCTCTGACCCTGAGTATATACTAAACCTAAACCTAAACTCCAGGGGCTCTGACCCTGAGTATATACTAAACCTAAACCTAAACTCCAGGGGCTCTGACCCCGAGTATATACTAAACCTAAACCTAAACTCCAGGGGCTCTGACCCTGAGTATATACTAAACCTAAACCTAAACTCCAGGGGCTCCAACCCCGAGTATATACTAAACCTAAACTCCAGGGGCTCCAACCCCGAGTATATACTAAACCTAAACCTAAACTCCAGGGGCTCCAACACCGAGTATATACTAAACCTAAACCTAAACTCCAGGGGCTCCAACCCCGAGTATATACTAAACCTAAACTCCAGGGGCTCTGACCCTGAGTATATACTAAACCTAAACTCCAGGGGCTCCAACCCCGAGTATATACTAAACCTAAACTCCAGGGGCTCTGACCCTGAGTATATACTAAACCTAAACTCCAGGGGCTCCAACCCCGAGTATATACTAAACCTAAACTCCAGGGGCTCTGACCCTGAGTATATACTAAACCTAAACCTAAACTCCAGGGGCTCCAACCCCGAGTATATACTAAAACTAAACCTAAACTCCAGGGGCTCTGACCCTGAGTATATACTAAACCTAAACCTAAACTCCAGGGGCTCCAACCCCGAGTATATACTAAACCTAAACCTAAACTCCAGGGGCTCCAACCCCGAGTATATACTAAAACTAAACCTAAACTCCAGGGGCTCCAACCCCGAGTATATACTAAACCTAAACCTAAACTCCAGGGGCTCCAACCCCGAGTATATACTAAACCTAAACCTAAACTCCAGGGGCTCCAACCCCGAGTATATACTAAACCTAAACCTAAACTCCAGGGGCTCTGACCCCGAGTATATACTAAAACTAAACCTAAACTCCAGGGGCTCCAACCCCGAGTATATACTAAACCTAAACCTAAACTCCAGGGGCTCTGACCCTGAGTATATACTAAACCTAAACCTAAACTCCAGGGGCTCTGACCCTGAGTATATACTAAACCTAAACCTAAACTCCAGGGGCTCTGACCCTGAGTATATACTAAACCTAAACCTAAACTCCAGGGGCTCCAACCCCGAGTATATACTAAACCTAAACCTAAACTCCAGGGGCTCCAACCCCGAGTATACACTAAACCTAAACTCCAGGGGCTCCAACCCCGAGTATATACTAAAACTAAACCTAAACTCCAGGGGCTCTGACCCTGAGTATACACTAAACCTAAACCTAAACTCCAGGGGCTCCAACCCCGAGTATATACTAAACCTAAACCTAAACTCCAGGGGCTCCAACCCCGAGTATACACTAAACCTAAACTCCAGGGGCTCCAACCCCGAGTATATACTAAAACTAAACCTAAACTCCAGGGGCTCCAACCCCGAGTATATACTAAAACTAAACCTAAACTCCAGGGGCTCTGACCCTGAGTATATACTAAAACTAAACCTAAACTCCAGGGGCTCCAACCCCGAGTATATACTAAACCTAAACCTAAACTCCAGGGGCTCCAACCCCGAGTATACACTAAACCTAAACTCCAGGGGCTCCAACCCCGAGTATATACTAAAACTAAACCTAAACTCCAGGGGCTCTGACCCTGAGTATACACTAAACCTAAACCTAAACTCCAGGGGCTCCAACCCCGAGTATATACTAAACCTAAACCTAAACTCCAGGGGCTCCAACCCCGAGTATATACTAAACCTAAACTCCAGGGGCTCCAACCCTGAGTATATACTAAACCTAAACCTAAACTCCAGGGGCTCCAACCCCGAGTATACACTAAAACTAAACCTAAACTCCAGGGGCTCCAACCCCGAGTATACACTAAACCTAAACTCCAGGGGCTCTGACCCTGAGTATATACTAAACCTAAACCTAAACTCCAGGGGCTCCAACCCCGAGTATACACTAAAACTAAACCTAAACTCCAGGGGCTCCAACCCCGAGTATACACTAAACCTAAACCTAAACTCCAGGGGCTCTGACCCCGAGTATATACTAAACCTAAACCTAAACTCCAGGGGCTCTGACCCCGAGTATATACTAAACCTAAACCTAAACTCCAGGGGCTCCAACCCCGAGTATACACTAAAACTAAACCTAAACTCCAGGGGCTCCAACCCCGAGTATACACTAAACCTAAACCTAAACTCCAGGGGCTCTGACCCTGAGTATACACTAAACTAAACCTAAACTCCAGGGGCTCCAACCCTGAGTATATACTAAACCTAAACCTAAACTCCAGGGGCTCCAACCCCGAGTATACACTAAACCTAAACTCCAGGGGCTCTGACCCTGAGTATATACTAAACCTAAACCTAAACTCCAGGGGCTCCAACCCCGAGTATACACTAAACCTAAACTCCAGGGGCTCTGACCCTGAGTATATACTAAAACTAAACCTAAACTCCAGGGGCTCCAACCCCGAGTATATACTAAACCTAAACCTAAACTCCAGGGGCTCCAACCCCGAGTATATACTAAAACTAACCCTAAACTCCAGGGGCTCCAACCCCGAGTATATACTAAACCTAAACTCCAGGGGCTCTGACCCTGAGTATATACTAAAACTAAACCTAAACTCCAGGGGCTCCAACCCCGAGTATATACTAAACCTAAACTCCAGGGGCTCTGACCCTGAGTATATACTAAAACTAAACCTAAACTCCAGGGGCTCCAACCCCGAGTATATACTAAACCTAAACTCCAGGGGCTCTGACCCTGAGTATATACTAAAACTAAACCTAAACTCCAGGGGCTCCAACCCCGAGTATATACTAAACCTAAACTCCAGGGGCTCTGACCCTGAGTATATACTAAAACTAAACCTAAACTCCAGGGGCTCCAACCCCGAGTATATACTAAACCTAAACTCCAGGGGCTCTGACCCTGAGTATATACTAAAACTAAACCTAAACTCCAGGGGCTCCAACCCCGAGTATATACTAAACCTAAACTCCAGGGGCTCTGACCCTGAGTATATACTAAAACTAAACTCCAGGGGCTCCAACCCCGAGTATATACTAAACCTAAACCTAAACTCCAGGGGCTCCAACCCCGAGCATATACTAAACCTAAACCTAAACTCCAGGGGCTCCAACCCCGAGTATATACTAAACCTAAACTCCAGGGGCTCTGACCCTGAGTATATACTAAAACTAAACCTAAACTCCAGGGGCTCCAACCCCGAGTATATACTAAACCTAAACTCCAGGGGCTCTGACCCTGAGTATATACTAAAACTAAACCTAAACTCCAGGGGCTCCAACCCCGAGTATATACTAAACCTAAACTCCAGGGGCTCTGACCCTGAGTATATACTAAAACTAAACCTAAACTCCAGGGGCTCCAACCCCGAGTATATACTAAACCTAAACTCCAGGGGCTCTGACCCTGAGTATATACTAAAACTAAACCTAAACTCCAGGGGCTCCAACCCCGAGTATATACTAAACCTAAACTCCAGGGGCTCTGACCCTGAGTATATACTAAAACTAAACCTAAACTCCAGGGGCTCCAACCCCGAGTATATACTAAACCTAAACCTAAACTCCAGGGGCTCCAACCCCGAGTATATACTAAAACTAACCCTAAACTCCAGGGGCTCCAACCCCGAGTATATACTAAAACTAACCCTAAACTCCAGGGGCTCCAACCCCGAGTATATACTAAACCTAAACCTAAACTCCAGGGGCTCTGACCCTGAGTATATACTAAACCTAAACCTAAACTCCAGGGGCTCTGACCCTGAGTATATACTAAACCTAAACCTAAACTCCAGGGGCTCCAACCCCGAGTATATACTAAACCTAAACTCCAGGGGCTCTGACCCCGAGTATATACTAAACCTAAACCTAAACTCCAGGGGCTCTGACCCCGAGTATATACTAAACCTAAACCTAAACTCCAGGGGCTCTGACCCTGAGTATATACTAAACCTAAACCTAAACTCCAGGGGCTCCAACCCCGAGTATACACTAAACCTAAACCTAAACTCCAGGGGCTCCAACCCCGAGTATATACTAAACCTAAACCTAAACTCCAGGGGCTCCAACCCCGAGTATATACTAAACCTATACCTAAACTCCAGGGGCTCTGACCCTGAGTATATACTAAACCTAAACCTAAACTCCAGGGGCTCCAACCCCGAGTATATACTAAACCTAAACCTAAACTCCAGGGGCTCCAACCCCGAGTATATACTAAACCTAAACTCCAGGGGCTCCAACCCCGAGTATACACTAAACCTAAACCTAAACTCCAGGGGCTCTGACCCTGAGTATATACTAAACCTAAACCTAAACTCCAGGGGCTCCAACCCCGAGTATATACTAAACCTAAACCTAAACTCCAGGGGCTCTAACCCCGAGTATATACTAAACCTAAACCTAAACTCCAGGGGCTCCAACCCCGAGTATACACTAAACTAAACCTAGACTCCAGGGGCTCTGACCCTGAGTATATACTAAACCTAAACCTAAACTCCAGGGGCTCTGACCCTGAGTATATACTAAACCTAAACCTAAACTCCAGGGGCTCCAACCCCGAGTATATACTAAACCTAAACCTAAACTCCAGGGGCTCTGACCCTGAGTATATACTAAACCTAAACCTAAACTCCAGGGGCTCCAACCCCGAGTATATACTAAACCTAAACCTAAACTCCAGGGGCTCCAACCCCGAGTATATACTAAACCTAAACCTAAACTCCAGGGGCTCCAACCCCGAGTATATACTAAAACTAAACCTAAACTCCAGGGGCTCCAACCCCGAGTATATACTAAACCTAAACTCCAGGGGCTCTGACCCTGAGTATATACTAAACCTAAACCTAAACTCCAGGGGCTCCAACCCCGAGTATACACTAAAACTAAACCTAAACTCCAGGGGCTCCAACCCCGAGTATACACTAAACCTAAACCTAAACTCCAGGGGCTCTGACCCTGAGTATATACTAAACCTAAACCTAAACTCCAGGGGCTCCAACCCCGAGTATATACTAAACCTAAACCTAAACTCCAGGGGCTCTGACCCTGAGTATATACTAAAACTAAACCTAAACTCCAGGGGCTCCAACCCCGAGTATATACTAAACCTAAACCTAAACTCCAGGGGCTCCAACCCTGAGTATATACTAAACCTAAACCTAAACTCCAGGGGCTCCAACCCCGAGTATATACTAAACCTAAACCTAAACTCCAGGGGCTCCAACCCCGAGTATATACTAAACCTAAACCTAAACTCCAGGGGCTCCAACCCCGAGTATATACTAAACCTAAACTCCAGGGGCTCCAACCCCGAGTATACACTAAACCTAAACCTAAACTCCAGGGGCTCTGACCCTGAGTATATACTAAACCTAAACCTAAACTCCAGGGGCTCCAACCCCGAGTATATACTAAACCTAAACTCCAGGGGCTCCAACCCCGAGTATATACTAAACCTAAACTCCAGGGGCTCCAACCCCGAGTATATACTAAACTAAACCTAAACTCCAGGGGCTCCAACCCCGAGTATATACTAAAACTAAACCTAAACTCCAGGGGCTCCAACCCCGAGTATATACTAAACCTAAACCTAAACTCCAGGGGCTCTGACCCTGAGTATATACTAAAACTAAACCTAAACTCCAGGGGCTCTGACCCTGAGTATATACTAAAACTAAACCTAAACTCCAGGGGCTCCAACCCCGAGTATATACTAAAACTAAACCTAAACTCCAGGGGCTCCAACCCCGAGTATATACTAAACCTAAACCTAAACTCCAGGGGCTCCAACCCCGAGTATATACTAAACCTAAACCTAAACTCCAGGGGCTCCAACCCCGAGTATATACTAAACCTAAACTCCAGGGGCTCCAACCCCGAGTATATACTAAACCTAAACCTAAACTCCAGGGGCTCCAACCCCGAGTATATACTAAACCTAAACCTAAACTCCAGGGGCTCCAACCCCGAGTATATACTAAAACTAAACCTAAACTCCAGGGGCTCTGACCCTGAGTATATACTAAACCTAAACCTAAACTCCAGGGGCTCCAACCCCGAGTATATACTAAAACTAAACCTAAACTCCAGGGGCTCCAACCCCGAGTATATACTAAAACTAAACCTAAACTCCAGGGGCTCTGACCCTGAGTATATACTAAAACTAAACCTAAACTCCAGGGGCTCTGACCCTGAGTATATACTAAAACTAAACCTAAACTCCAGGGGCTCCAACCCCGAGTATATACTAAAACTAAACCTAAACTCCAGGGGCTCCAACCCCGAGTATATACTAAACCTAAACCTAAACTCCAGGGGCTCCAACCCCGAGTATATACTAAAACTAAACCTAAACTCCAGGGGCTCCAACCCCGAGTATATACTAAACCTAAACTCCAGGGGCTCTGACCCCGAGTATATACTAAAACTAAACCTAAACTCCAGGGGCTCCAACCCCGAGTATATACTAAACCTAAACCTAAACTCCAGGGGCTCCAACCCCGAGTATATACTAAACTAAACCTAAACTCCAGGGGCTCCAACCCCGAGTATATACTAAACCTAAACCTAAACTCCAGGGGCTCCAACCCCGAGTATATACTAAAACTAAACCTAAACTCCAGGGGCTCTGACCCTGAGTATATACTAAAACTAAACCTAAACTCCAGGGGCTCTGACCCTGAGTATATACTAAAACTAAACCTAAACTCCAGGGGCTCCAACCCCGAGTATATACTAAAACTAAACCTAAACTCCAGGGGCTCCAACCCCGAGTATATACTAAACCTAAACCTAAACTCCAGGGGCTCCAACCCCGAGTATATACTAAAACTAAACCTAAACTCCAGGGGCTCCAACCCCGAGTATATACTAAACCTAAACTCCAGGGGCTCCAACCCCGAGTATATACTAAACCTAAACCTAAACTCCAGGGGCTCCAACCCCGAGTATATACTAAACCTAAACCTAAACTCCAGGGGCTCCAACCCCGAGTATACACTAAACTAAACCTAGACTCCAGGGGCTCTGACCCTGAGTATATACTAAACCTAAACCTAAACTCCAGGTGCTCCAACCCCGAGTATATACTAAACCTAAACTCCAGGGGCTCCAACCCCGAGTATATACTAAAACTAAACCTAAACTCCAGGGGCTCTGACCCCGAGTATATACTAAACCTAAACCTAAACTCCAGGGGCTCCAACCCCGAGTATATACTAAACCTAAACCTAAACTCCAGGGGCTCCAACCCCGAGTATACACTAAACTAAACCTAGACTCCAGGGGCTCTGACCCTGAGTATATACTAAACCTAAACCTAAACTCCAGGTGCTCCAACCCCGAGTATATACTAAAACTAAACCTAAACTCCAGGGGCTCTGACCCCGAGTATATACTAAACCTAAACTCCAGGGGCTCCAACCCCGAGTATATACTAAACCTAAACTCCAGGGGCTCCAACCCCGAGTATATACTAAACCTAAACCTAAACTCCAGGTGCTCCAACCCCGAGTATATACTAAACCTAAACTCCAGGGGCTCCAACCCCGAGTATATACTAAACCTAAACCTAAACTCCAGGTGCTCCAACCCCGAGTATATACTAAACCTAAACTCCAGGTGCTCCAACCCCGAGTATATACTAAACCTAAACTCCAGGGGCTCCAACCCCGAGTATATACTAAACCTAAACCTAAACTCCAGGTGCTCCAACCCCGAGTATATACTAAACCTAAACTCCAGGTGCTCCAACCCCGAGTATATACTAAACCTAAACCTAAACTCCAGGGGCTCCAACCCCGAGTATATACTAAACCTAAACCTAAACTCCAGGTGCTCCAACCCCGAGTATATACTAAACCTAAACCTAAACTCCAGGGGCTCCAACCCCGAGTATATACTAAACCTAAACCTAAACTCCAGGTGCTCCAATCCCGAGTATATACTAAACCTAAACCTAAACTCCAGGTGCTCCAACCCCGAGTATATACTAAACCTAAACCTAAACTCCAGGGGCTCCAACCCCGAGTATATACTAAACCTAAACCTAAACTCCAGGTGCTCCAATCCCGAGTATATACTAAACCTAAACCTAAACTCCAGGTGCTCCAACCCCGAGTATATACTAAACCTAAACTCCAGGTGCTCCAACCCCGAGTATATACTAAACCTAAACTCCAGGGGCTCCAACCCCGAGTATATACTAAACCTAAACCTAAACTCCAGGTGCTCCAACCCCGAGTATATACTAAACCTAAACTCCAGGGGCTCCAACCCCGAGTATATACTAAACCTAAACCTAAACTCCAGGTGCTCCAACCCCGAGTATATACTAAACCTAAACTCCAGGGGCTCCAACCCCGAGTATATACTAAACCTAAACCTAAACTCCAGGGGCTCCAACCCCGAGTATACACTAAACTAAACCTAGACTCCAGGGGCTCTGACCCTGAGTATATACTAAACCTAAACCTAAACTCCAGGTGCTCCAACCCCGAGTATATACTAAACCTAAACTCCAGGGGCTCCAACCCCGAGTATATACTAAACCTAAACCTAAACTCCAGGGGCTCCAACCCCGAGTATATACTAAAACTAAACCTAAACTCCAGGGGCTCCAACCCCGAGTATATACTAAACCTAAACTCCAGGGGCTCTGACCCTGAGTATATACTAAACCTAAACCTAAACTCCAGGGGCTCCAACCCCGAGTATATACTAAACCTAAACTCCAGGTGCTCCAACCCCGAGTATATACTAAACCTAAACCTAAACTCCAGGGGCTCCAACCCCGAGTATACACTAAAACTAAACCTAAACTCCAGGGGCTCCAACCCCGAGTATATACTAAACCTAAACTCCAGGTGCTCCAACCCCGAGTATATACTAAACCTAAACCTAAACTCCAGGGGCTCCAACCCCGAGTATACACTAAAACTAAACCTAAACTCCAGGGGCTCCAACCCCGAGTATATACTAAACCTAAACCTAAACTCCAGGGGCTCCAACCCCGAGTATATACTAAAACTAAACCTAAACTCCAGGGGCTCCAACCCCGAGTATATACTAAAACTAAACCTAAACTCCAGGGGCTCTGACCCTGAGTATAGACTAAACCTAAACCTAAACTCCAGGGGCTCCAACCCCGAGTATATACTAAACCTAAACCTAAACTCCAGGGGCTCCAACCCCGAGTATATACTAAACCTAAACCTAAACTCCAGGGGCTCTGACCCTGAGTATATACTAAACCTAAACCTAAACTCCAGGGGCTCTGACCCCGAGTATACACTAAACCTAAACCTAAACTCCAGGGGCTCCAACCCCGAGTATACACTAAACCTAAACCTAAACTCCAGGGGCTCTGACCCTGAGTATACACTAAACCTAAACCTAAACTCCAGGGGCTCCAACCCCGAGTATACACTAAAACTAAACCTAAACTCCAGGGGCTCCAACCCCGAGTATATACTAAACCTAAACCTAAACTCCAGGGGCTCCAACCCCGAGTATATACTAAAACTAAACCTAAACTCCAGGGGCTCCAACCCCGAGTATATACTAAAACTAAACCTAAACTCCAGGGGCTCTGACCCTGAGTATAGACTAAACCTAAACCTAAACTCCAGGGGCTCCAACCCCGAGTATATACTAAACCTAAACCTAAACTCCAGGGGCTCCAACCCCGAGTATATACTAAACCTAAACCTAAACTCCAGGGGCTCTGACCCTGAGTATATACTAAACCTAAACCTAAACTCCAGGGGCTCTGACCCCGAGTATACACTAAACCTAAACCTAAACTCCAGGGGCTCCAACCCCGAGTATACACTAAACCTAAACCTAAACTCCAGGGGCTCTGACCCTGAGTATACACTAAACCTAAACCTAAACTCCAGGGGCTCCAACCCCGAGTATATACTAAACCTAAACCTAAACTCCAGGGGCTCCAACCCTGAGTATATACTAAACCTAAACTCCAGGGGCTCTGACCCTGAGTATACACTAAACCTAAACCTAAACTCCAGGGGCTCCAACCCCGAGTATATACTAAACCTAAACCTAAACTCCAGGGGCTCCAACCCCGAGTATATACTAAACCTAAACCTAAACTCCAGGGGCTCTGACCCTGAGTATATACTAAACCTAAACTCCAGGGGCTCCAACCCCGAGTATATACTAAACCTAAACCTAAACTCCAGGGGCTCCAACCCCGAGTATATACTAAACCTAAACTCCAGGGGCTCCAACCCCGAGTATATACTAAACCTAAACCTAAACTCCAGGGGCTCCAACCCCGAGTATATACTAAACCTAAACCTAAACTCCAGGGGCTCCAACCCCGAGTATATACTAAACCTAAACCTAAACTCCAGGGGCTCTGACCCTGAGTATATACTAAACCTAAACTCCAGGGGCTCCAACCCCGAGTATATACTAAACCTAAACCTAAACTCCAGGGGCTCCAACCCCGAGTATATACTAAACCTAAACCTAAACTCCAGGGGCTCCAACCCCGAGTATATACTAAACCTAAACCTAAACTCCAGGGGCTCCAACCCCGAGTATATACTAAACCTAAACCTAAACTCCAGGGGCTCCAACCCCGAGTATATACTAAACCTAAACTCCAGGGGCTCTGACCCCGAGTATATACTAAACCTAAACCTAAACTCCAGGGGCTCCAACCCCGAGTATATACTAAACCTAAACCTAAACTCCAGGGGCTCTGACCCCGAGTATATACTAAACCTAAACCTAAACTCCAGGGGCTCCAACCCCGAGTATATACTAAACCTAAACCTAAACTCCAGGGGCTGCAACCCCGAGTATATACTAAACCTAAACCTAAACTCCAGGGGCTCCAACCCCGAGTATACACTAAACCTAAACCTAAACTCCAGGGGCTCCAACCCCGAGTATATACTAAACCTAAACCTAAACTCCAGGGGCTCCAACCCCGAGTATATACTAAACCTAAACCTAAACTCCAGGGGCTCCAACCCCGAGTATACACTAAACCTAAACCTAAACTCCAGGGGCTCCAACCCCGAGTATACACTAAACCTAAACCTAAACTCCAGGGGCTCCAACCCCGAGTATATACTAAACCTAAACCTAAACTCCAGGGGCTCCAACCCCGAGTATACACTAAACCTAAACCTAAACTCCAGGGGCTCCAACCCCGAGTATATACTAAACCTAAACCTAAACTCCAGGGGCTCCAACCCCGAGTATATACTAAACCTAAACCTAAACTCCAGGGGCTCCAACCCCGAGTATATACTAAAACTAAACCTAAACTCCAGGGGCTCCAACCCCGAGTATATACTAAACCTAAACCTAAACTCCAGGGGCTCCAACCCCGAGTATATACTAAAACTAAACCTAAACTCCAGGGGCTCCAACCCCGAGTATATACTAAACCTAAACCTAAACTCCAGGGGCTCCAACCCCGAGTATATACTAAACCTAAACCTAAACTCCAGGGGCTCCAACCCCGAGTATATACTAAACCTAAACCTAAACTCCAGGGGCTCCAACCCCGAGTATATACTAAAACTAAACCTAAACTCCAGGGGCTCTGACCCTGAGTATAGACTAAACCTAAACCTAAACTCCAGGGGCTCCAACCCCGAGTATATACTAAACCTAAACCTAAACTCCAGGGGCTCCAACCCCGAGTATATACTAAAACTAAACCTAAACTCCAGGGGCTCCAACCCCGAGTATATACTAAAACTAAACCTAAACTCCAGGGGCTCTGACCCTGAGTATAGACTAAACCTAAACCTAAACTCCAGGGGCTCCAACCCCGAGTATATACTAAACCTAAACCTAAACTCCAGGGGCTCCAACCCCGAGTATATACTAAACCTAAACCTAAACTCCAGGGGCTCTGACCCTGAGTATATACTAAACCTAAACCTAAACTCCAGGGGCTCTGACCCCGAGTATACACTAAACCTAAACCTAAACTCCAGGGGCTCCAACCCCGAGTATACACTAAACCTAAACCTAAACTCCAGGGGCTCTGACCCTGAGTATACACTAAACCTAAACCTAAACTCCAGGGGCTCCAACCCCGAGTATATACTAAACCTAAACCTAAACTCCAGGGGCTCCAACCCCGAGTATACACTAAACCTAAACCTAAACTCCAGGGCTCCAACCCCGAGTATATACTAAACCTAAACCTAAACTCCAGGGGCTCCAACCCTGAGTATATACTAAACCTAAACTCCAGGGGCTCTGACCCTGAGTATACACTAAACCTAAACCTAAACTCCAGGGGCTCCAACCCCGAGTATATACTAAACCTAAACCTAAACTCCAGGGGCTCCAACCCCGAGTATATACTAAACCTAAACCTAAACTCCAGGGGCTCCAACCCCGAGTATATACTAAACCTAAACCTAAACTCCAGGGGCTCCAACCCCGAGTATATACTAAACCTAAACCTAAACTCCAGGGGCTCCAACCCCGAGTATATACTAAACTAAACCTAAACTCCAGGGGCTCCAACCCCGAGTATATACTAAACCTAAACTCCAGGGGCTCCAACCCCGAGTATATACTAAACCTAAACCTAAACTCCAGGGGCTCCAACCCCGAGTATATACTAAACCTAAACTCCAGGGGCTCCAACCCCGAGTATATACTAAACCTAAACCTAAACTCCAGGGGCTCCAACCCCGAGTATATACTAAACCTAAACCTAAACTCCAGGGGCTCTGACCCTGAGTATATACTAAACCTAAACTCCAGGGGCTCCAACCCCGAGTATATACTAAACCTAAACCTAAACTCCAGGGGCTCCAACCCCGAGTATATACTAAACCTAAACCTAAACTCCAGGGGCTCCAACCCCGAGTATACACTAAACCTAAACCTAAACTCCAGGGGCTCTGACCCTGAGTATATACTAAACCTAAACCTAAACTCCAGGGGCTCCAACCCCGAGTATATACTAAACCTAAACCTAAACTCCAGGGGCTCCAACCCCGAGTATATACTAAACCTAAACCTAAACTCCAGGAGCTCTGACCCCGAGTGTACACTAAACCTAAACCTAAACTCCAGGGGCTCCAACCCCGAGTATATACTAAACCTAAACCTAAACTCCAGGGGCTCTGACCCTGAGTATATACTAAACCTAAACTCCAGGGGCTCCAACCCCGAGTATATACTAAACCTAAACCTAAACTCCAGGGGCTCTGACCCTGAGTATATACTAAACCTAAACCTAAACTCCAGGGGCTCCAACCCCGAGTATATACTAAACCTAAACCTAAACTCCAGGGGCTCCAACCCCGAGTATATACTAAACCTAAACCTAAACTCCAGGGGCTCTGACCCTGAGTATATACTAAACCTAAACCTAAACTCCAGGGGCTCCAACCCCGAGTATATACTAAACCTAAACCTAAACTCCAGGGGCTCCAACCCCGAGTATATACTAAACCTAAACCTAAACTCCAGGGGCTCTGACCCTGAGTATATACTAAACCTAAACCTAAACTCCAGGGGCTCCAACCCCGAGTATATACTAAACCTAAACCTAAACTCCAGGGGCTCCAACCCCGAGTATATACTAAAACTAAACCTAAACTCCAGGGGCTCCAACCCCGAGTATATACTAAACCTAAACCTAAACTCCAGGGGCTCCAACCCCGAGTATATACTAAAACTAAACCTAAACTCCAGGGGCTCCAACCCCGAGTATACACTAAACCTAAACTCCAGGGGCTCTGACCCTGAGTATATACTAAACCTAAACCTAAACTCCAGGGGCTCTGACCCTGAGTATATACTAAACCTAAACCTAAACTCCAGGGGCTCTGACCCCGAGTATATACTAAAACTAAACCTAAACTCCAGGGGCTCCAACCCCGAGTATATACTAAACCTAAACTCCAGGGGCTCTGACCCTGAGTATATACTAAACCTAAACCTAAACTCCAGGGGCTCTGACCCTGAGTATATACTAAACCTAAACCTAAACTCCAGGGGCTCTGACCCCGAGTATATACTAAAACTAAACCTAAACTCCAGGGGCTCCAACCCCGAGTATATACTAAACTAAACCTAAACTCCAGGGGCTCTGACCCTGAGTATATACTAAAACTAAACCTAAACTCCAGGGGCTCCAACCCCGAGTATATACTAAACCTAAACCTAAACTCCAGGGGCTCCAACCCCGAGTATACACTAAACCTAAACCTAAACTCCAGGGGCTCCAACCCCGAGTATATACTAAACCTAAACCTAAACTCCAGGGGCTCCAACCCCGAGTATATACTAAACCTAAACCTAAACTCCAGGGGCTCCAACCCCGAGTATATACTAAACCTAAACCTAAACTCCAGGGGCTCCAACCCCGAGTATATACTAAACCTAAACTCCAGGGGCTCCAACCCCGAGTATATACTAAAACTAAACCAAAACTCCAGGAGCTCTGACCCTGAGTATATACTAAAACTAAACCTAAACTCCAGGGGCTCCAACCCCGAGTATATACTAAACCTAAACCTAAACTCCAGGGGCTCCAACCCCGAGTATATACTAAACCTAAACTCCAGGGGCTCCAACCCCGAGTATATACTAAACCTAAACCTAAACTCCAGGGGCTCTGACCCTGAGTATATACTAAACCTAAACCTAAACTCCAGGGGCTCCAACCCCGAGTATATACTAAACCTAAACTCCAGGGGCTCTGACCCCGAGTATATACTAAAACTAAACCTAAACTCCAGGGGCTCTGACCCTGAGTATATACTAAACCTAAACCTAAACTCCAGGGGCTCCAACCCCGAGTATATACTAAACCTAAACTCCAGGGGCTCTGACCCCGAGTATATACTAAAACTAAACCTAAACTCCAGGGGCTCTGACCCCGAGTATATACTAAAACTAAACCTAAACTCCAGGGGCTCCAACCCCGAGTATATACTAAACCTAAACCTAAACTCCAGGGGCTCCAACCCCGAGTATACACTAAACCTAAACCTAAACTCCAGGGGCTCCAACCCCGAGTATATACTAAACCTAAACTCCAGGGGCTCCAACCCCGAGTATATACTAAACCTAAACTCCAGGTGCTCCAACCCCGAGTATATACTAAACCTAAACTCCAGGGGCTCTGACCCCGAGTATATACTAAACCTAAACCTAAACTCCAGGGGCTCTGACCCCGAGTATATACTAAACCTAAACTCCAGGGGCTCCAACCCCGAGTATATACTAAACCTAAACCTAAACTCCAGGGGCTCTGACCCCGAGTATATACTAAACCTAAACCTAAACTCCAGGGGCTCCAACCCCGAGTATACACTAAACCTAAACCTAAACTCCAGGGGCTCCAACCCCGAGTATATACTAAACCTAAACTCCAGGGACTCTGACCCCGAGTATATACTAAAACTAAACCTAAACTCCAGGGGCTCCAACCCCGAGTATATACTAAACCTAAACCTAAACTCCAGGGGCTCTGACCCCGAGTATATACTAAACCTAAACCTAAACTCCAGGGGCTCCAACCCCGAGTATATACTAAAACTAAACCTAAACTCCAGGGGCTCCAACCCCGAGTATATACTAAACCTAAACCTAAACTCCAGGGGCTCTGACCCTGAGTATATACTAAACCTAAACCTAAACTCCAGGGGCTCCAACCCCGAGTATATACTAAACCTAAACCTAAACTCCAGGGGCTCTGACCCTGAGTATATACTAAAACTAAACCTAAACTCCAGGGGCTCTGACCCTGAGTATATACTAAAACTAAACCTAAACTCCAGGGGCTCTGACCCTGAGTATATACTAAAACTAAAACTAAACTCCAGGGGCTCTGACCCCGAGTATATACTAAAACTAAACCTAAACTCCAGGGGCTCCAACCCCGAGTATATACTAAAACTAAACCTAAACTCCAGGGGCTCTGACCCTGAGTATATACTACAACTAAACCTAAACTCCAGGGGCTCCAACCCCGAGTATATACTAAACTAAACCTAAACTCCAGGGGCTCCAACCCCGAGTATATACTAAACCTAACCTAAACTCCAGGGGCTCCAACCCCGAGTATATACTAAACCTAAACCTAAACTCCAGGGGCTCTGACCCTGAGTATATACTAAAACTAAACCTAAACTCCAGGGGCTCCAACCCCGAGTATATACTAAAACTAAACTCCAGGGGCTCCAACCCCGAGTATATACTAAACCTAAACTCCAGGGGCTCCAACCCCGAGTATATACTAAACCTAAACCTAAACTCCAGGGGCTCCAACCCCGAGTATATACTAAACCTAAAACTAAACTCCAGGGGCTCCAACCCCGAGTATATACTAAACCTAAACCTAAACTCCAGGGGCTCAGACCCCGAGTATATACTAAACTAAACCTAAACTCCAGGGGCTCAGACCCCGAGTATATACTAAAACTAAACCTAAACTCCAGGGGCTCCAACCCCGAGTATATACTAAACCTAAACCTAAACTCCAGGGGCTCTGACCCTGAGTATATACTAAACCTAAACCTAAACTCCAGGGGCTCCAACCCCGAGTATATACTAAACCTAAACCTAAACTCCAGGGGCTCTGACC